>NW_027505674.1:0-128622 GCF_021521415.1 Bidens hawaiensis | reverse complement strand
CTCGGCTCGTTTGCTACCAAATGGAGAATGGTTTGCTTATATACTGGACCACACTTTTAAAATACTATTTAAAGTTTTTACTCAACTACAGCATACGAACCCTATTACCCTATAACGTAGCTTGCTAAAATAAATGATCCAAGTCTCTAGCTTTGAGAGCCCTTTAAATTTAAAAGGTTTAAACTGTAAATAAAAATAATTATAAAAAAAGGTCTTTAATTTTCGTCTATGTTAATGTGAGATGATAGACAAGTAGCATCAAGTTGAGGATTTTTCCTTAAATGGTTTAGTTATGCAACAACAAACATTGTTTAGTCTCGTTACAGTGAGCTCTGGGATTCTTGTTGTGACTTGTGAGTGTGACCAGTCTCGGACATGATTATAAAGATTTGCTGGTAGATAAACCTAAAAAAGGCGGTAATTGCATTCGCAAGTAGTTGTGATGAGAATTTAATACCTATCTTCTCAAAGAGAATAGGCTATGCGCTTCTTCAAAAGCTGAGCTTGAGCACCATTAGATATTCTTCATCATCACATTATGTCGTCACGCTATAGTTATAGGTAGGGTTTTAAACCGAGACTTTAACCGATCCAGGGGGGCAGTTCCTTCTAACATATTTGTAAGAGATTATGTTTACTTATTTAGGGTGGCCAACAAAAGTACGGCCATCTTATTATCGACTATTGTGACGACACTTCTTTTAACATGTTACTGCTATTATCAGTTCACATATGTTTGCACTACTCAGATTGGATGATATACTTCCTTTATGATTTCATATTTTTATAGTAAATCAATCTCTAGACTTAACTTATGATAAAATCAGCTCAAAAGTTAACCCAAACAAGAAACAACTTATTAGTTAACAAAGAAAATCTTGCAATAAAAATCGTTATAAAACCTCTTTGAGAAAGACACAGTATTGTCACCGAGCCTTCTGCGAGGCCCCATGTAACGTCCTCGGGCCATTTTTGTCTCGTTTATAATCACGGGAACTAAGACCCAACGAGGGTCGAAGGTTCCAATAATATAAGCAGAAAGATAAGCGAGTTGCAACAGCCACTCATCTTCCACCTCAGTCCTCCACTTGTGGACATCTGTGGTTAAATAGTAAGATTAATATATTTGATTTTGGTGCATGATAACATAAGTCAACTCATCAAGTTTGACTATTCGGTACGGACTTTTTACCTTCCACAGGATATATTGAATTGTAGTGAACCTCTGCCCAAAAGCTTAATAATATAACTGCAACAAAGTAGCTATACTATAAGATAAAGCAGCATTATCATCAACCACACATGATACATATTTATATAGAGTTTTTAGATTTTACCTCGATTCGACCTTTGAACACTTGGAACAATCTCGATATAGCAGGTATCCTTGTACGATGTGATACACAGATTTTGATTGCATACTGCATCATAAAATCAACATTATGACCAAAATTATGTAGAATGCTTCAAAAGAAACACGGTTAACATGCATTTTCATACCAAATCAGCAGCCGCCTGCAAAGTCACCATGATCACCCCATCACCGACCCTAAATCACATCCAAAAATATCATAAACATAAACCATGATAATAACTTAGTAAGCGATATTACCAAATTAAAAGAAAAGATGCAGTAACATACTTGGACATATTCTTCAAGTAATCACCATAATCCATGGGGACGTATCCTTCATATTTTTCAGAATATAGTTCAAGCTTTAGAAAAGAAAACCAATATTTAAAAGACGGTAATAAATAAATATATAAAGAAAATAATCAAATGGGAATTAATGTGTCTAGACTGACCTGGTTTACAATTTGTTGTCTAACAAATTTATGGTGCTCGGTTGTATGGTAAACTTGATCCGAAAGAGCTCGAAACTGAGAAATGAAATACACTTTTGTTAAGACTTATTATTAGGTTTCAGAAACCAGGTCAAACAGCATGGTCAACAACAAGATAACTGAGAGTTTTCACCTGGCAATTTCCGTCCCCTATAACTTTGGACTCCACTAATTGGTACAGCTGCAGCCTGTATAACAAATGTGTACGTAACTTTAATCATCATGCTAATAATTAAAAAAAAAGTTTGTTATGTTCATTTGTTTAATATACTAACGAACATGAACACAAAATTTCGTTCATTAGTTAAACGAACAAATACGAACACATGTCTTGTTTGTTTGTTTGTTTATGTTCATGAGCGTTCGCTTATTTTAATTGTTAATGTTCGTTTGTTTAAGTTCGTATGTTAACATATTCATTTAAAAAAGTTTAGCCCGTTACAACTTAGTTTAGTTATAGAAAGTTTTTAGGCCCGGCACATTGTTTTTCACTTTATTTTTTACTGGTTTTGGCTCGATTATATTCGTTCATCTATGTTCAGTAGCTGTTCGTTTATACTTTATACTGTACACAAATGAGCATGTCATTTTCTTAACAAACGAACACGAACAAGAAAAACCCATTCGTTTTAACAGTTTGAGATCGATTAGAGTTAAACGAATGAACACGCTCGATTTGTGTTCGTTCGGGTTCATTTGCAAGCCTATGAATTAAGATGTTGCCTAATACCTGTCGAGCAGTCTCTGATGATCTAAAGTCGCCTCATCTAAAGAAGGTATTTCTCCGTTGACCTTGGGAACATGCTACAAAACATCCAGCAGCAATTTATTATTTATTTAATTAATAACAACACTATATGGTAACTATGCAACAAAATTAGCTATTTGACTTAATATCATTATGCAACATAAATAAACTACTTAAAACAAATGAAGTCATTACTGCATAAATATAAGATAAAACACTTACAGGAACAGAAGCCATATGGTTCAGCCTATTGCCAACTTCATCATCTAATGCATACTCATCACTCAGCTCTAATGAGTACGACAATTCTTCACCATAGTTCAACTCACTTGTAGGGCTTTCACACGGTGGCATATCATTTGTGACCTCATCATCTCCTATAATGTATATACACATCACTGAACCATAAACTAACTTAACTAATAAAATATATCAAATAAGAGTGAATTTGTATCTGTTACCAAGACTGCAGTTTGCCATAGATTGATTAAGTGAATCCTGCAGGTAAAAAGATGTTTGCGAATGATCAACCGATTCACAAGAATCTGCAGATGCTTCTGCAACTGAAAATGACGATGTGTCCTCCGGAAAGGTAAGTATATTATCCTTTTCATTTTCTGTGTTGATACATTCTGTGTCATAACGGTTTTCACTTGAATACTGATATTGATAACAATCTGCGTAATTTTGCGGGCCATAGCTGGAATAGCTGTTGTCAATGGATGGCCCACTATCAAAGAGCAGGTGACCCCACCGAACAACATCAGGATCTTGACTGGATGAAAACATTTTGCTAATATCTGACTGCTTAATTCATATTCGGCTCGCTGCAAATATGAGATCACTTTATCAAAACATGAGGCTGTAAAGAGAGAAAATAATATTATCCACTAGTGGTCCCTATAAAGATCATCATAATGGACTTATTATGTGGCTAAACTTGGACAAATGAGCTTTCTGGGTTTATTTAAACAATAAATCCACTTTCTTCTAATTGTTCTTTTTTAAAAGTGAAGATGTTAATCGAATCTACTCTCGATATATTTTAGCAAAGCATATAGAGAACATTATTATAATTATTTTAAGATTAATATTATATCTTATTAATCATGACAACAACTATATATTGGACTTAGCAGTGCGATTATCCAAGCACATATTTCAATCAGCATCATGTATGAAGTATGAATCTGGCTAAAAATAGTTTTATATGCTTGCTAAAATCCCGATCGCCCCCTCTAAAATTTTGCGATCACCCCTCATGCAAATTTGAAACCGACCCCTAAGGAAAAACCAAATTAGAAATTTATAAATTTTCAATAATAGGCCCAATGTTCAATGTTTTAACTTTCAAGGAATTAGGCCTATTGTCCAAAAAAATGGTTACATCTATATCGTATTTTCATAATAAATTTTTAATAACGTTTGACATACTTTTGTTGACTATACGAAATCTAGGTTGATTGTCTTTATTTATATAGGGGAAAGTTAACTTACAAACTCAAAAAGGGTGCTAATTGTGCGAGTCAAGTAGTGTAATTATACATACAAGTAGTGTAATTATGTAATTACACCGTAGTGTAAGTGTAATTACACTATGTTGTAAGTACACTACACTATAATTACACTATGATGCATATATAATTACACCACTTGACTCGCACAGTTAGCACGTTAATTTACTTTGTATATGATCCAAACCCTATTTATATAACCCGACCCGAACCAGACCGAATAAACTTATTATATACCGCTAAAAAGGGAAAGTAAACCTAGTAATGAATAAGAATAAGCATTCATTTCGCCTAGATTCGATCCTACATTATAACTAAATAACCTAATAATTCATCAAAATCAAAGCATACAAGTTACATAACCCTAAACAAACAGTCTAATTCAATTGAATAACAATAACGATTAACGATCGATATGCATGAGTGCAGTTTACAACACATAAGCTCACTAATTCGATCGGAAACTAACTACCAAACAATTAACGAGAATTAAATGACCTAACGTGAATCTAACACAATTAACAAAATTAAAATAGAACGATGAGAATAAACACCACATAAAATAATAATAATAATAATAATAAGCTTGATTTGATTGTGGATTAGATGCATTTGTAAGAAAGAATTTATTATTATTAGTTATTACCTGGATTGTAGAAGTAGCAGATATTTTATTGCAGATCGATCGGAACGGAAAGTGAGTTTTAATTTTTAAAAGCGGAATGGAATGGAATGGAATCATGAAAATATGAACAACGTGTTTTTGGGTGCAATGGAATGGAATCCACATCCGGCCACCCGGTTCGCTTTCCCAATAGTGTCTTTCTTTCAATTCTACCCAATTCCTCAAAATGGGTACCGCTTTTTTTTATTTTTTATTATTATTAAAATAAAAATAACACATGTGTTTTTTTTTCTTTTTAATTTGGATTTGTTCGTGGTACGGTTTGGACGGTTTTGACAAAAAATCTAGGTTGAGATTTCTAACTGTGGTTTTAGAAACCGAAACTTGAACCGGAGGGATTGGTCGAACTGGTTTGAGTTGCAATGCCGCTATGATTGGAACACATGTTAAATGCTGGTTGTAGTTGTACGGTTGGTTTCAGGTTTCAAACCTAATTGTAGGGTTTCAGGTTTCAACCCGTCAAATCGAATTGAACTGTTTGGGTTTTAAATCAACCAAACGACTGACTTGCTTTGATTTAAATGATTTGGTTGATTTCAACGTTTTGCGAACAACTGTAGTTTATCCTTTTATGGTGTAAATTTTAATAAGGTAGATCGGCTGTAATTAACAATTTTGATGATAGAAGATTAACTAAAAAGATTTAGATATTGTTATACATGCACATAGCGCATGCATACATGAGGCTATAACCAGTCAACTTTAGACTTTTAAAACCAGTAAATATTAAATTCCATATAACCGACTTGCAAGAAACTAGCCGGGGAACCAATAATGTTCTAGAGACATGATTGGGTTTTGTAACCAAACCGCCCAATTAATGTTAATCTCAGGATTCATATTTACAGCCCACAAATAGGAGATTTTAACAATAGAACCAAACATAGTTTCTCTCGATATATCATTATCGTTAAAAACAATCCAATTTAGATACCACCACAGTACCCAGCATGTCGCCATAACATGTAACATCCCGAATTTCAGATAATAATATTTTATATATTATTCTTAATGAAAGAGTTTACTTGGATTAATAAATAAAATAACAAAAGAGGGAAAGAGAAGCAGGTTAATTAGATGGATTAATCATGGACTAAAAAGGAAATATGAGCTTTAGGTCCATGGGTTTAAGGGAGTATAAATACCCCTTAAACCCTAAATCTTTCCATTTCCATCCATATTCCATCTTATTCTCCCTATACCTCCATAAACACACGCAACCTTTCCTTTTCGGCCGTAAGAGAGAAAGTGGGATCCAAGGTCAAGCAAGTCAAGTCCTTGAACTATCCTAGATATTCAAGCTAGCTACACGATCCGAGTTCATAATCAAGCCTAGCCGTAACCTAGAAACATCAAAAAGGTATGTTCTTTACCTTAAAGATTACGTTTTTATGGACGGTCAGCCATGAAACTTAACTCTAGAGTAGATCGGGCCTAGATATTCCATAAAAATACAAACTTGATGATTAAAATGAACTTAATAGACTTATGGTAGTATTCGGCTTATAGATAAACCCTAGATCTAGTCTAGAACGTTTTAACCCTATAAAGGTTTGAACTTTATGTCTAAAACGGGTTAGATCTTGAAGCCGTGATAGTAATGGGTGTATAACAGCATTGAATGATGGCCAAAAAGGGGTTAAAGGTTCATGAATCGAACCTTAGAACAGTAACCAGGCATGGTAGAAACATAAAGATGGAAAAATGGGCTGAATTGGGTGTTCTCGGCCAGGATTGAGGGTTCTCGGCCAACCCGTGTTCTCGGCCATGTATGGGATTTCGGTCAAAACAAGAGTTCGGTCAAACTCGAGTTCTCGGTCAGACCAGAGCTTTCGGTCAGATACGAGTTCTCGGGCAAACACGTGTTTTCGGTCAAACATGGTTCTTGGTGATATGAGCTAAATTATATATAAATATTATAAATGTTTCCTACATTTTAAATAACTTTTGACTTTATTTTTATTTAATATTACTCTCAATTGACTCATATTTAAAGTTTAAAGGTTTCATGAGACAACAAGTTTAAAACTAAATAAATGATTGTATGAATGCATTATAGGTGTTGAAGTCTTGGATTTTAAGTTTTACAAGACATATGGGCTGGGCCCACAAGATGATCAAAAGAATAAATTAACAATGGCTATGGATCAATAAAAAAAGGGCGTATGTGGGCTTTAATATTTGTGAGAGCTAAAATAAAAAAACCCTACATTATTATTAATATTAACAGAGAGCAGCGGCAGATAAGAAAAGATATAACTGGAAATTGGTTTTTGCAAAAGCTACATAGGTGTGCGGTGCCTTGTTGCATTGGGTCGAGGAAGTCAACAGAGAGGGTTTTGGGTTTTTTGTGTGGTAGTCTGCACGTGAAAAGACTAATATTTGTTTGTGAGGTTTTCTGATTGGGTGAGGCTACGTGAGGAGGAACGTAAGTCAACATAAGAAGAATTTTAATTATCATTATTCGTGAGCCATAACAAGAAAACTATTTGGTGGACTTTTGGTTCTGTGGGTCACGGCAACAAACAAAGAAAGAAAGAAAGAAACAAGTAATTTTCTTATATCTTTTCAATGAACAATCTTATTTTAGTTTCATACTTTATCATGAGTAGCTAAATACTTTATACTACCTAGGTTTTAGTTGAACACTATGTTAGATTTGATGGTTTGATGAATTATTTATTTGACGTTGGTTGATTTAATAGTATGGTAAAGTTTTTTATTGGTTTGTTCATGATATTGTTGAGTGATTGAATCTAATTTATTATTATAATATTTATTCCACTTGTGTTTAATAGTTTTTTGGTGATTGTTAGATGCATGATTAGATTGTCTACTTTGTGTTTTCAACTTGTTTGCGGTTTATGGTCGAAACAACCGTAGGAGTAATTTATAAAAGGTTTATTAGATTTTATTGTTCTTTCACTAGAGAGACCGGGAGGTGATTTAGTGTTGTGTCATCTTTGTCTTTTGCGGGTTTGGGTCATAATTGCACGGGAGTGAGTTATCCTAGGTCCTTTAAGATTATTGTGATACAAGTTGTGTTCAAATTAATTAATAATACCCTCTTTATATTAATATATATTGTATTCGAAGAGACCGGGAGGTGATTCGGGTTTTGGGGTACCATAATATTATAAGGCAATGTGAGACCGGGAGGTGATCCAAACTTTTAACAAGTGAGCTTCACATGTCATTAGAGTTCTAAGGTTTCGTTGGTGAGGCTGGGAGGCGATCTAGCTTATTTTAGTGGTCTTTAATTTCATATTTTTTAAAGATATTGTTTTTCAACCAAGTCAAGTTCGTTAACTATTTATTTAACTAGTGGGATTCCATTACCTAGGTAGTTGTTTCTCATATTTGTTTTAAAACCAAATTTTTATAAAGTTTTATTTTTAGTTAATTTATAATTAGTTAAGTTTTATTAGTTTAATTAATATAAAAAAATTATAAAAAATCAAAAGAAAGTCGAGGTTAGTAATCTTTTAGGTTTAATAATAAGAGTTTACCCATAGTGTCCAAGGTTCGATATCCGTTCTTACTTGCTAGCTACATTGCGTCCGGTACACTTGCCGATTGTGTGTGGTTTTTTAGGTGAATTCGGTAAAACTTGGTTTTTAATATTATATACGTTTCATACATCACTCGGTCATGAGTTCTCTGCCAAAGAGTTCTCGGCTGATCTGTTATCTGTTTGGATTTGGGTCTGAGACCAGCTGGGCCCAGATACCATAATGAACAGTTGGGCCTGAATCAACTAAGCCCATACCCAATTCAGGCAAACTAGCCCATTATCTTAGGCTTAACGAATAAGCCCAACTTAGAAAATAATTTAAAATCTTAATGGAAAATGTGTTAAGACAACTAATGAAAATAAAATTTTTTCAAGCTAACCTGGCAGCTTAACTCCAGCAAGGGGCTCTGCCCCTTGGACCCCGCTAGGGGCTGCCACCCATATAACCTCGTTGCCAGGGGCGCTGACCCCGGACCCCCGTTCGTTGTGGGTTATATAAAGATAGAAATACGATATGAGTAGCAATAGTTAATTGATACATGTATATATTATAAAGTTTGCCGTGCACAACTCAAGAAAGGGATTACCATAAACGGTGAACATAACCGACTTCAGGTGAGTTTCTAGCCCTATTTCCTTGTTATGTTTTCGGGGCTGTATGCATACTCGATGTGATAGTTAATACACTTACCTTAACTGGTAAGTGTATGCCTTATATGGTTTATATGTTATGTATGTATATCTTAAATGTGAATGAAAGCTTGTCGGTATGTGAACGATCTTCGGATATTGCACATGCTAACAAGGGAGGTATGTTTATGATAGATGAATGTGTATGATAGATATACGTACAATATATGAGTATGTATGAATGATTAAAGCAAGTATGTATGTTATGGGTATGTAAAGACGGTATGTACGAAGATGAAAAAAGAGGGACCAGACCCTAATAATATCTGAGATAGAAGGGACCAGACCCTAATAATATCTGAGATAGAGAAGTAAAAAGGGACCAGACCCTAATATAATATCTGAGATAAACAAGAAAGGGATCAGACCCTAATAATATCTAAGATAGACAAAGGAAAGAGGGACCAGACCCTAATAATATCTGAGATAGAAAAGGACAGTAATTTATATAGTATGAAAGTAATAAAGTACGAACGTATGTATGACTTGAGTAATTAAAGTAAATTAGTAAAGTAATTATTATGTATCTTCGGATACATAATTGGAGGTAAGTGTATGTATTGTATAATGTGTGATTAACTATAACTCACTCAGCGTAGCTGACTTTTATGCACGCAGGTGAGTAAATTGAGGCAATTTGCTTGATGGGGACACATGGCATCGAATTGAAGACACTGGCGTCTCATGAAAATGCTATGATGTTTTAAAAGACTATGTTTTGTTTTTCTTAAATAACCATGAATGTTTGATAAGACAAGATTTGAAAGTTATGTAATGTGTTATGGTTGAAGTTTATATTCCGCGTGAAGTTTTAATTAACTTTGATATTTAGAACTGCGTTTATGAGTAAATCCAACACCAAATGTAGGGTACCGGTAACGGGGCCTTACATAACAATAGCTTCCGCTATCGATTTGTTTGTGTTCCTCGACGAGATCTAATATAGCCATGTTATAACATCACTTGGATTCTTAGAAGTCGAAATATCAAAATCATCCTATCTTGATATACCCATGCTACAATTGAAAAACTTAAGATACGAGAAGAATATGCATATATTATCGGATTATGATAGACTGTCAAATGATAACTCTTATTATCTTCAATATTTCACATTGAATTTAACAAAGTTGATGGATTTTTGTTCTTTACTTCAGGCCTAAAATGTTTCAATTCACAAATGACAAAACCATACATTGAAAATATGAAACTTTTAGTCTCGTTGCATACCAATGCCCTAGGAAATTTGGGGCCTTGTAAATGTGAGCATCTAAAGCGGTCGTTTTTTCTTACCAAACTGATGCAAGAGCATCGACAATATATTTTATTTTTGTTATTTTATATTTTATTATTTGTTATTATGCTTATCTCTTTTTATTTTATTTTATATTGGATGCAATTTTGGGTAATAATCGAGTTAATATTCCGTTTGAACCTGGTGGCTTGTTTTTGAAGTTTTCAATGTATTTTTTTAAATATTATCAATGAAAAAGAACGAGGCCTACCTTTTATCTCGGGCTATCAATGATCTTTTCGATGTTCTCAAGATTCGAGGACGAGTCTTTTTCGAAGACGAGGAGGAGGTAGAGAGACTCGACAACCCAATACACTCCGGTAGTACCGATTTAGACTAGGGTGCGTCGTATTATGAAGTTTAGCTCTTTGGGTGGGTCATGGTGGTAGCGATTATGAATCGAGTTGATATTCCTTTTGATCTAGGTGGTTGTGTTCTAAAAGCAAAACTCAATGACGAGTTTTTTTTTTCAAAGATGGAAAGTATGATATAGGAGCATCGGCAATATTTTTTATTTTTGTTATTTTATATTTTATTATTTGTTATTATCTAATTTCTATGTTTATCTCTTTTACTATTATAAATTGGATGTTAGGGTTTATTGTTTAGTTAAGTTTATTGAAAAGAACCTTCAGTTATATTTATTGTCTTTGATTAATTATGAGTTTTTGAGTCGCTTTCAAAATTGCATCACAAACAATGCTACTCATGCTATGTTTTGTATTTTCAGATGTTTGGATATTCATAATTTATTAAATTGATATCCTATATTGAATGAGAAGTTCTAAACATTCCTAACTACGACCTTGTGAGTTGTGACCCAACCATCCCATTGATTGCACTCACCACCGTCTATCATTCTTTGTATGTCGATATGTTTAATTTATTCTTTGTACCTATGTTTTTCAATGTTTTGGCTTGCCAGGTGTAGCAACCTTGCTACGTGTCTGGTTTTGGTTTTGGTTTTATAAACGTGTCTTTTCCCTCCTTTGCTTCAAGCCTTTAATTAATTGTTGTTCCTTTGGAAGCACACCATCAACCGGTTGTCACGAGTATCTCTCTCTCAAACCTATTATGACAACCACACCACAACACTAAACGCCGGTCGCCGTCAGCTTTCTTCCTCAATGACAGACCACCATTCAATCGAGCTAAACCATCATGTAATCCAAGTTTATATGGATGGAATCATCAAAATTATCTGTGGTAGCAGTTACCAAATGATTATGATCTTATATTCGATATTCGATTGATCTCAAATCATATCTGTAACCTTTAACCAGATCTCTGTTTCTTCTTCTTCTTCAAGAATGGACTAGACAGATGGATCTAAGGTTTGGGTAGATAGAGGGATATGAAACTTCAGTAGCCACAGGTGTGGTTATGTGGTGCCCATGAAACCCTAAGATGGTGATGGTGATGGTGTCGATAATGAATAAGAGACATGTTGGTTGGCCGCCTACACATACCTTCAAATATGGTTTTGTTAAATAGAGACATTGACGGTTTGATACTTTGATGTTTGTGTTGCGGTGGCTATTTGGCAGTAGAGGAGTTGTGTTGGTCGTTGTGCCAGGGAAAGAAAGTTATTATCTATACTATACTATATATAATGTATGAAATATGGGCAAATTAAGACACCTTTATTTTAAGTAATTCACAACTTATAAAGCTTAAGGTACACCTTCTATAGCATGTAAGATGAGGACAATGATAAAAGTTACAACATTGCCCCCATCTTTACTTAACTTTTGTAAATTTTAAAAATTATTACAACTTTGAACCTTCATCTTTACCTGTGTATTCTTTTTTATTTTAATTGTAACAAACTTCCCACCAACGATTTTTCAATGTCCGTAACTTTTTCATACGTTAATACATTTTTTTAAAAGTTACACCATAAAAACGAGCATTTTATTGTCTTTAATTTGGGTATGGTATTGCTATAGTTTTTTTCAATTAAAAAATTAACATGTTACATATAGGCGTTCACAATTCAATTTTAACGGTTTCTAAGTTAAATAGTGAGCTAAACCGTTGTTTATTTTTTTTCATTGAAAACGAAAACTAAAGAGTCGATGAATCGTTACTAATGGTTTGATTTCACACATTGAGTTTCAATAATAAATTTACAGTCCGGTCCGGTTTTATATGGCCTATTTTTGGTATAAACCGTAAACCGAACTGTTTTCTATGGTTTGAACATTCAGAAACCAACTAATCAAAAGTGGTGATTGGTTTAAACGTTTTCAAGATTTTAAATGAGCTGTGAACATCCTTAATTGTTACATGATTACTATGATTTTGGTTACCCGCAGCATTGCGCGGGTACCCATCTAGTATTTTAATATTTATTAACAAAGATAGAATTTATATGTATACCCCTATAACTCTTTATTATCAAAACTTAAGCTTAATTGCAGCATTTTTAAACTACTACCTCTACCTATATGGTTAATATAAGTAAGTGGATTAACATCTTTTTCTAAATAATATGACTTTCTAAATACTATGTTATATATCATACACTTAGAACAATAACCACGCGCTACAATAGCAATATGACTGTTCGCATCACAATAGCAAATTAGCAATATGAGTGTTCACATTACAATAACAATATGAGTGTTAGTGGCGAGTTTATTTTTCCCCTTCCAAAACGTGCATTTTCAACATGAGTGTTCGTGGTGAGTTTATTTTTCCTTTTCTAACACTTGCATTTTCAGCATGTGCATTTTCAGCCCCCGCAACGCGGGGGTCCAAAAAACTAGTTAGCTAACAATTTTAAATTGACATGATCATACAATATCAATAATACTAGCTTTAGAAACCCGTGTGTTACACGGGATAAATTAATGTATGAACTACAATGAATAATTTAAAACAAATAAAAAATATAATTAAGTAATTTTATATTGTGGAAAAAAAATGTATTACAAATAGTCGTTTTATGTCATCAAATATATTTGAATTTTAAATTGAGAATGAGTTGTTCTACCATCGGTATATAATAATGAAGCTAAAATCTTTCATAAAAATGCTATACACTCCATACCCGGCCATAGACAAAAAAGACATCAAAATTTTCTTTTAGAGCAGCTTTCATATTGTCCTTATAAACACATTGTTGTTCAACTATTACAACAGTCTTATTTACTAATACTAATAGAAGAAAATAATTATGTACATATGCCATTATGAGGTTAATTTTCATTATCAAATTCCCGCCAAAATCATTTTTCTTCTGTTGATGGAATATATTCTAACAATGTACATTAGTATAATATGTAAATATTTATTTGTATAAAAATATATAGATATAATACAAATAGAGTTTAAAGAAAAGTGAATAATTTAATTAGATACAATATAAATGAAGTGTAAAAGAAAAATGAATAATTATTGATATATGCCATATATTAGTTTTGGAGGGAAAAACATTGTGAGGATTAATCATAAACTGACATGTGTCACAATTATTTTACATTATTAGAATAGGTAGATTTAAAGTTTCCTCGTAATATGGATGGAGCTTAATATATATTAGTGTCGGGATTCAATTTAATAATATCATATATTTCTTAGACACTTTTATTTGTGTTTTCTCGGATATTAAGTGTTATTAAACTTTATTTCGTTTTTCAATTTACGAGATGTTGCATTAGAGCTCATTAGCATATGGATGAAACAAATTGTTAAAATAAAATCAAAAAATCAATCTTCGTATTCTTGTGGTGAGATCTAGGATCCATAAACTTTAGTAAAGAACCACACGTCAAGGCCATAAGTTGTGTCACTTGCGTAAACATCCACATAAATCACAAAGGTGATTACTATGGTCTTTTCAACATCCCCATAATGGAGGCATTGGTGGAACTAGTCGTCAATGTTGACCACGTGTCAAATGAAGAGGTCAATCCATTATAACGCTTTATCGTTTCACAAGGAATATGTACATCCTGGTGATAATTCCAAGGTCAAGACCAGTGGGTTTGATGATGATGATGATGTGTCGTATCAAGCTACAAATGTTGAAGTCCATAATGTTGGAGGAGAGAAAAAATGTTAGCATGAAGGAGAGTAATGAACTTAAGGAAATAAATGATACCGAAACCAATTCATCTCAAAATGATGATGATGAGCCAAGAATCGAAACCGGGACCCGTTGAATGAAACCTTAAGTAAAACCTTCTGATAAGCTCACAAAAATGTGATGACGATTACAGTTGTTTATTTGAATTAACAACATAACAATATCTTCTAATTTTACAAATATCCTATATAAGGGCAAGTACGTGAGAGTTCATGAGACCTACCAAATTTTGTTACTCGACCATGGTAAAAACGAACAAGTGTCACACAAATGTTTTGACTACCCACTAAGGAACTAACCTCAATAGCCTCCAATGGCCAATGCTTACGAGTGAAACCTACGCCAAATACCACTTTCAATTAAAAACCCACCAAATAAAGATATGATACTCCACTCCCACGTAATCTTAAAAAAGCCTATATGTTGCTTTGGTAGATAACTAATGATAATTATTATTAAAAGTATTTATAAATATTTCAATAAAAAGTTGTGTATTAATCATAATGACTAATATAAATAAGAGGACAGTTAAGGTACAAATTAAAAAAAAACGCGCTAACTGTGTGAAGCAAATAGTGTAATTATATATACAAAATAATGTTATTACGTAACAAAACATAATTACACTACTTGTATATATAATTACACTATTTGATTCACGCAGTTAGCATGTTAATTTAATTCATTTGTATTGATCCAAACTTTATAAATAATATAGATAATAGAGAAAAACGTTTTATTGAAAATTTTTCCGATCGCGTGCAGTCGTTATTTTATAAGTCATATGATTAATCATCGGTATAGGTTCATCGCTAGAATCTGGCCGCAACAACTGAAAATTGTGGTCCATATAAATCTTGTCGCTAAAATATGGTCTATAGCGACAATCATAATTTTCAAAAAATAAATTAAAAAATTCTACCGACGACATGTCATCGCTACAGTTTTTGAAAAACAAATATTCATTAAAATAATTTTGTGACTTTAGCAACGACATGTTGTCGGTATGGGTCGGTCAAAACTCAACAATTTTGACGGAGCCTATGCTGGCAGCATGTTGTCGATAAAGCCCTTCTATCCCAACGACATATCTCGTCGATAAAGAGTGTGACTAGATTTTTCTGGTAGTGGATTAGAATGGAAAACAATGTTCTATCAAGCCCCAAAAAGATTGTTTTTTTAGGGAAATGAAATAACTTTAATCTTTATGTAATTTTATGTTTGGTTCATTATATTGCAAGTGTCCAAATCATGACTAAGGTGTTATTTGTATTTTCAGAGGTAAAACGTCTGCAGTCCGGGGACCACATCTGCAGACATCTGTAACAGAAGAGGTGGACCAAACCTCTGCAATCTGCAACAAGAAGACTGTTTGTTTTTCAACATCTGCAAACTGCTAAAATAAACTGAAATTTAAACTTTCTAAACTTTTTTTAAACTAATAACAATATTCATCAATCCTAAACTTTCTACAACTAATAACAATCTAACAAAACTAACAACAACCATTAACAATGTTTTGTAATCGATACTGACACTCATAAGCCCGCATACGTTTAACCGTTTAGCCAATTTCTGGGTCCACGATCGGATCATTTCAAGGCTAGACTTTGAAACCATTTTTGTTGGAATCATACACGCGGAATCACCGGAATGAACACCCGCTTGCTCGATATGCTCCACGATTCCACCAATCACCACATTCCCGTGCAAATCCTACTTAACTTTTAAGTCAACACTATTTGTCCTCTTTGCACAATCCTAATTAAAGCACACATATATAAAAAGGTCAACTGTCACTTCCACCAGCAAACACTAAACACTCGATCGGTAACCATGAACCCCGAATCAGAGTCTTCCACACATGACCCAAAGTACAGAGGCGTGCGAAAGAGAAAACGAGGGAAATGGGTGACCGAAATCCGGATGCCCAACAGCCGTGAGAGGATCTGGTTGAATTCGGTGGAGAGAGAGAGGCTTGGCGGTGGAGAGAGAGAGAGAGAGGCTTGGCGGTGGCGACGGAGATAGGCGGCGGTGGAGGTGGAAGGCCGCCGGCGGCGGTGGAGGTGGAGCTAGGGTTGGGGTGGAGAAGGAGGAGGGTGGAGTCTGTGGTGTGTTTTGTGTTGTTGATAATGAGGAAAAGAAGAAGAAGAGGTGAGAAGTGACAGGGGCAACACTTCTAGGAGAAGAGGGCGCGCAGACGTTTTTTAATAAAACGTCTTCGGAAAAACACACACACTGCATAACCCAATGTCTGCGCGTGGTCTGCGCGGCGCAGACAAAAGAGGTGAAGAAGTGCTTTTGAGAAAAAACAAACAGCACCTAACACTAGAATTAGAAGCATAACATGAATAAGCTATCTTTCTCTTTCTCATGATTCTTTCATTATGAAAGCTCTTTTTCATCCTAATAATAATTTACCTCTAAATCCAAACGTCAACATTCACAACCACCGTCCACCGTCAACACCACCCACCAAACACCCTTCCGATCAAAGCAACACCACCAACAACATTGCTTATTATTTCATCATCAACTTAACCCATATTAATTACTTTCATTTCACAAACCTTCACCATATTATTATCTTCTATATTCACGTACTTCTTTTCTAGTCATGTGGAATATGGCAGCCAATGTTCCCACTGCCTCCGCCGCCACCGACACCGCCGTTAGTGTAAGTATTGTTATCATTTCAAGATTGTGATATAAACTTATATTAATAGTAATACTATTAATTTCTTGTTATCAGAAGACCAAAAAACTGAATAATGGACACCAGAAGAAAGAAGAATTAGAAAGAGAGGTACTAATTAACTAATTCCATTATCGTTACTGGATTTTAATAATCACAACTTTCTTCTATTGGTTGGGATTAATCCCAACTCAAGAAATGTACCGTAAAAATTGGTAACTTTCTTTCTTTTATTTTTCCTAGTTCTTTCAAATAAAAGTAATGATTTATAAGGTGATATTAGTTATTTTTTAAATGATAATTAAGAGTAAAAGTTGTAAAACTGTTTCTTAATTATAAATAATATCTTTTTTTTAAATATGATGCTGATTTTTAGTATATCCATACCATATTTTACAGGATTTGCATATCAAATCTTTGGTGAGACTAATTTTTAATTTTTAAGATGTTATAACCCGTTTAACGGCTATTTGGGTTTGATGACATCATACCCACGAATTCGGGTTAAACGCATGAGATACCTCCATTTACAAATTAAATCTTGTGTCCTGAGAGAGGACGTGGAACGACTAGAGAGTTTTTTTTAATTTATTTTTATTTTTGTTTTTTTTTTCAAAATTTTCCCCGTTTTCATAAGATGTGCGTACTCAATAATCAAATGTCATGAAATAGCATGTTTTGCTTTAGTCAATTTGAGTTCTATATATGCCTATATATAGCTTAACTAAGTTGTGGGCATGATAAAGGTACCCTAGTACTCATAGTTGCATGTTATATGTTTCTTGACACACTCTACAGACATATTGTCAATCATTAAAACCTTCTTACCATGCATGCATAAGTCATGGCTCACCATCCTCCATTGATCTCAATATTTGCATGTTTTCAAGAAATAAATCCACATGATCTGACGGATTTCGGGTAACTAACCATTTCGATCCATTGACGGGTGCTAATAACCTAGGTATCGACGCTTCAAAAGATGCTAGATCACGAAGAAAAAGTTGGGGAGCTTCTTAAACGTACATATCAACAACAAGACCAGTCCACTCTTCATATCCCAAAATCCCTTCCTCCAAAGGTACTTTTCTTAATTTTTTTTTCATTTTAGTGCGGATTCTAACTCGCTTGTAAAATATATTATTAGAGTTTATTGTAACCATCTTTACCATAAATAGAAGTTATTTGGTTAGTAGTCATTATATTGTATTTCTATATATATTTGATTAATAATACACATGTTGAAATCAAACCGTTTGATATACAATCTAGATGAAGGAGTTATTGACGGAACTAGCCATGGTTGAGAATGAAATAACAAGACTAGAAAGCCAAATCAGTCATCTACAATCTGACTTAGACAAAGAGAAAGAAGCTACAAGGGAGTATAAAATGAAACAAGGGCAATTTCGTCAAATTCCCGACGGATTGTTAGCTCCAAAGACACCGCTACCGTTACCAAAAGATAGAGGATACGGTGACAAATTATCGTTTGAAACCAAGGCATTACATTTCATTAGTAAAGCTATAAAGGGTGATTATAATCTTAGAGACTCCACTTCACAAGAGAAATCAAGAACTAAAAATGTCACGTTTTTTGAACAAAAAGAAAACCGTGATAACAGTGGGGATCTTGGGGTTCGTGACCGAACCCCGAGAAGAAGTGGTATTCTAAAACCACCCTCACCTGCAAGAGATACAAGACATGTTACTACTCCTAAGGTATGTATGCTATTATATTCTATATAATTTAAAAGTACATAAATACTAAACCAATGAGTATCACTGATATCCTGTAAAACTATTAACTATTGCTTTCTGTCTATTTTTAGAGAGAACGCAACGTAGCACACTCTTCGGATCCGGCTTCAAGCCAATCTGAAGAAGAGAACATTGCAAAGTGGTCACCAAACAAGCTTTCCGAAAACATTATGAAATGTTTGATCTTCATCTTCACAAGGCTCCTAAGAATGTCTAGAACAATAGAGCTAGAGAAATCAGGACCGGTTTCGCGATCAGCCAACTTTTCGTTGAGCTTCAGGGCTGAACCATGCTTGAACTCAAAAGCTAGCCTATTACTTCAAAAGGAGTCTAGGCAGCAAGACCCTTTTGGGATCTTTAACCAAGAAGATTCAATTCCTAGAGACATTGGATGCTACAAGAACTTGGTTAGGTTTACATCTACTTCTTTGGACCCTAAATGCATTTCAAGTTCAAGTTACATTCCTTTGCTACAAAAGTTGAGGTACTTGACATTAATTTAGCCACATGACCCATACATTGGTGAGTTGCATGGTGTGTTAAATGTTAATAATGTTGTACTTAAAGGGCTTACATGAATGGGCTGCAAAAGGTGGACTTGATGTTTTTGACTTCACAACAGAAGCTGGCATTCTGGATCAATATGTACAATGCTTGTGTCATGCAAGTAAGTTCATCCACTTCTCATTTCATCATCTAAATAATGTTTTAAGGCCTGCATTTTGACTGTCTTAAAGAATCATTATTGTGCAATGTTGTTTTATCTCAAATTAAATTCTTGAAATTAATTTCAGGGTTTTCTTCAGTATGGAGTTCCTTCGAGTCCTGACAAACTACATACACTAATGAACAAGGTTGGTCGTTATTCTTATGAATTATTGAGTAACAAGTAAAGTTACTGTCTTTCGGACCGGAAGCAGGAGCGTTATATATTTTCCGGGGTTTAAACAACAAAGAAGTATTATACCTGAAAAGAGTTTTATTTCACTAAAACTCACACTAACTTTAATACTTGTGTGCCTTTCAGAAATCACATACAAAAAATGTGTGTTAGCATGCATATTCTCACACGTTAAAACTCTAACCAAAATCGTTCCCTTTTAAAAAAGTTCTCAGAACTTTCGTTAAACTGTTTTTGGGCGATAATTGTTTCAAACAGCTAGGAACCAATCTGTCTCTCTAGACATTTTCAGTATTCTAAAAGCAATTACAAATGACTCAATACTTGAATGTGAACCAGGCAACCCTAAAGATAGGAGGCCACACAATAAATGCACAAGCTATAGAACACATCATATTGAGAAAGCGTGAAGCCTCGATGATAGACAAGGTAAACACGCTTAATTTGGTTACAAACTCTATATAGTTATAACAAAGTTATGCTAATTAAATCTACATGCTAAAGTTGATACATTATAAGTCCACATCATATAAATTTGAATTGGTATTTAACTATTTTAACAATTTATCGTTTGTCGATTAGAACTATGGTAAGCCAGAAAGAGATGACAAAGATGCAATATTTCGCAAACTTCATGGACTCGACTCAACAGATCCAAATGTCACATTTGCGCTATGTTGTGGCACACGCTCTTCTCCCTCGGTAAATGAACCTTTATAAAAACCTTACATTTTTCATTATAGTTTCTAGTAATTGTATCCTAATTAACATTTTTGTAAAAAGATAAGAGTGTATACCGGTGATGGGGTTGTGAATGAGTTAGAAAGAGCAAAGCTAGAGTACCTACAAGCTTCAATAGTTGTAACAAGTGCAAAGAAAATCGGACTGCCGGAACTTTTGCTTAGAAACATGCATGATTTTGCTCAAGATTTGGAAAGATTGGTGGAATGGTTGTGCCAAGAATTGCCTACTTCTGGTTCTTTAAGGAAATCAATGGTGGAATGCTTTAGAGGAGTCAGTAATGCAAAGGTTTCTTCCATTGTAGAGAAGCTACCATATGAATTTGAGTTTCAATATTTGTTGCCAATGTAGGCTATCACAAATTCCTTTGTATATTTTTGTGTATATAAATAATAAATAAATGTATAATAAGACATGATGTGTAACATCTCAGTTTTTGATATATTGCTTTAAGAATATCTATTTTAAATTATGGTTTAATTACATTTGGTAAGCATTTTTAATTCATTCAAACTATTCAATTTAGTGATTTCGAACATATATGATTAATAGAAGTATGATTATTATTGTTAAGGATCCTTTTTCGTCTCGTATAGGACAGTTGAATCGTTAGAATCGGCTCTTAAGATGCAAATGAGATCATAATTAATTTTTATCTTAACTTTAACTGCAAATGAGATCTTAACTAAATTTTATCTTAACTTTAAAATTATACCATTTTATGATTTTATTTGACAAAAACTTAATTAATTTTCATAAACACCGTATATGACCTAGTTGTGTTGATAGCAGAATCGTAAAATCTTTCATTCGTCAAATATTAATGGACTTAAGAAAGGGCGATTTATATTGTAAGTTTGTTTAATCTTAGAGTAAATTGCCATTTTGATCAATGTGATTTAGCTTCTATCATTCATTTAGACTAAAATGTAATTTTAAAACGAATGAACCTATAACATTTAATTTTGATAGTGGTTTTGGCACTTTATGTGACATCTGCCCCGATCCGACCCGACCCAGGTACCCGTTTCTCTGATCCGATCTCTTTCTGTTATGATTTAATATTTATTTATACTTATATTTTACTTTTAATAATAATAATATATTTTCCTTTCCGCCTCTTTCTCTCTTTCTTTCCGCCGTCCTGTCCCTCTTCTTCTCTCTTTCCGCCTTCTTTTCCCTCTTGTCGCCGTCCCGCCCTTAAGCCTTGTTTCCCTCTCTCCTTGTCCTTTGTTCTTCCCGCCTAAGGTTGTCTGCGCAGCTCCACGCGCCAGACTCCTTACAGGGAAGCCTGCGTGAAGACCAGTTGTTCCTGCGATACGCGAGGCGAACTGTTCTCGCAGCGCGCTAAGAATTGTAGTTCTTCTCGCAGCGCGCTAAGAACGGTAGTTCTTCCCGCGACGCGCTAAGAATTGTAGTTCTTCTCGCAGCGCGCTAAGAATGGTAGTTCTTCCCGCGACGCGCTAAGAATGGTAGTTCTTCCCGCGGCGCGCTAAGGATAATAGTCCTTCCCGCGGCGCGCTAAGGATTGTTCTGTCTGCCTTCGCCCTCGCGCGTGCGCTCAAGCCTTCTCGCGCTAAACCCTTTGAGTTTTCTTCTGTTTAATCTAGCCGTTTGCTTTTGTGATGTCTTATCTCCTGTGTTGTTGACCTGACCTATCTTATGTCTGAAAAGTTACTTTCGGCGCAGCATGCGCACCAACCCCATTGGTTGACAGAAAAAGTGACTGACATTATCTTTTGAGATCTGCTTTTTCCATGCCTGACCAGTACCTTTATCTGACCCGCCCATGCCTGTTTACTGTTCCCTGTCAGCTTTATCTTGCCCCCTGCAGCTGCCATATCTTTTGATATCTTTTGCTTTTGGAATCTTTTGCTTTTTGAGATCTTTTCCCCTTTTTCTAGGGATTGTGTTCCCTAGGGTTTCTCTATAAATAATAATGTTATTTTTCCTAACACTACACACACAAAGCACTTAAACTCTCCTATTCTCTCTTCCTCCTTGCTCTCTCTGCCGTCTTCCTCTCTGCCTCCGTCTTCCTCCCTGTTCTGCCCTGCTTTTTCGGTAATATATATTATATATAATAATTTACTTATTAATTATGCTAACTTATATTCAAGACTTAAAACCAATCGCTAAAACAATAATCTTTAATTATAGGTTAACTTGTACTTGTTTAAAGTTGGTTCTTGCATTATCTTTCACCGCATCTTTATCAAGTGAGTAATCTCGTACCTAATCCCTTTTTATTTTTAATGTTTTGGAATGTTCATGTGTTCATACAAACTTAGAGTCTTAAACTTGTTTATGAACTTTAGTCGCGCAGTATCCCATGTGTTGAGGACGTTTACTTGGCTGTTTATTTGTATGTGTGTATCATTAACCGCTTTGTTCGGCCTATTCCGAAGTTTTCATGGATCCATTAGATGAACACGGGAGACCTATCGTTTACGGTTTTCTTTGTTTACACTTGCACAGATGTTTTCTTGTTTTTGTGCTCATTTGGGAGCACGGATTGAACTATGAACTATGAGCTATGATCTATTTAGGCTTGATCACAATCTGATTGCACCCTTGTTAAACACCAGACATACACGTGTTGCGCGCAGATTTATTGTTATCTATGTATTGTATTAAACTTGATTTCTCACCAACACGCAAGTGTTTGACGTTTTATTTTAACACATGTTCAGGTTTGCAGTAGCTGTTTTGGAGCTCGTGGACACGTAGGAAGTTTTCTTTATTTTGGACCTAGATTAAAATGTATCAAGACAAGTTTTTGCTGTTCGAATATTATGATTTATAATGTATTGATTTATGATGATTTATGTTATCTTCTGTCTACTTTGCGTGTGCGCGAATGAATGTATTTATTAAATATTGACACCCAATAGTGTCACGAGTAATGAAACAATACGTGGCGCCCCGATGTATAATCCGCCTTTGGTCGGGGTGTTACAGATTGGTATCAGAGCTCGTTGACTTTAGGATAGGTGGTTAGACGTAACGGCCTAGAATACCTAAGAGTCCCCTCTCGCGCATGAGAGAAATCTCATGTTTGCGCGCTTATTGTTAATTACTCGTTATTTATGAATATGCTCGCGCTTGCGCAGTATATGATTTTATGTTCTATTCCGCGATATTTCGATTTTTGTTGAATTTCGATTTTTATTGATTTTACTTACATATTCGTTTGTTGGATTTGAAAATCCGAAAAGTCATGGTGATACATGAATAGTTGATTTTCAATTTCCATTTACGATTATGTTCTGAGGTTGGAGACTTGAAAAGTCATGGTGATACATGAATTGTCAACCTCCAATACTCATTTTCTTGTATATTTTATATTGAAGATTGAAAAGTCATGGTGATACATGAATCGTCAATCTCCAATACTCGTTTGCTCGTATGTTTTAAATTGGGAATTCGGAAAGTCATGGTGATACATGAATTGTCGATTCTTGATTCGAATTTGTTACCTTTATTAAGTCTGCATTTAGGGTCATTTATTTTACTTTAACTTTTGACAGTAACTGACTCCGCGAAACCAAGCTTTTCGAGGTTATACTTTGCGCTAAAACCAAGATATTAACTAAAATTAAAACTTTTATAGAATGCCTCCGCTATCTCGCCGCCATCAGAGGAGAGAAGCCTCGCGCAGACGTAGGCAGCAACGTTCCCAGGAAATGGCCGCCGCAATAGCCCAAGCCTTAAACCAAAACAATGCTAACACCTCTGGTTACAACATTAAGTCCTTTAACGCGGGTAACCCTCCAAAGTTCACAGGTCTTGAAGGAGCCACCGTGATGCTCCAATGGCTCGAGAAGAATTATACGACTCACGATCTCGAACTTGGTGCAGTCGTATTTGCCTTGAAGATCTGGAGACACTACCTTTATGGTACTAGGTGTATCCTCTACACTGACCATAAAAGCCTTCAGCATATCTTTGATCAGAAGGAACTTAACATGAGGCAACGCCGATGGAACGAACTCATCAGCGATTACGATTGTGAGATCCGGTATCATCCTGGTAAGGCTAATGTGGTAGCCGATGCGCTCAGCCGAAAACCCTGCCAGCTTAACTGTATCTTGCCGCGCACGCAGCTTCACTTTGCGCCGATCCAAAGCAACCTTGAATCGCGCATTCGTGACGCGCAGCGCGCATCCATCAGTAATGGTAACCTTCGCGCCGAGTTAGCGTGTGGCGCGGAAGCGCACTTTGTCCCTAATCTGAGTGGAATTCTCTGCTATCTCAATCGCATCTGGATTCCCTTTGATGAGAATCTTCGCGCTGATATCTTGAGTGAAGCGCACAAATCTCGGTATTCTATTCATCCCGGCGCTGATAAGATGTACAAGGATTTGCGCATTACTTATTGGTGGCCCGGTATGAAGAAGGATATTGCTGTGTTCGTAGCTAAATGCCTGACTTGTTCTAAGGTAAAAGCTGAACACCAACGCCCATCTGGTTTGCTCGAACAACCAGAAATTCCTATGTGGAAATGGGAAAGTATAGCGATGGACTTCATTACCAAGTTACCTTTGACAGCAAGCAAACATGATAGCATTTGGGTAATAGTGGATCGTTTGACTAAGTCTGCTCACTTTCTGCCCATTCGTGAAAACTACCGTGTTGAGCAACTCGCGCAGCTTTATGTCAAGGAAATTGTCTGCCGCCATGGTACTCCTTTGAGCATCATATCCGATCGTGATGCCCGTTTTATATCTCGCTTTTGGAAATCTCTCCAATCTGCGCTAGGAACTCGCTTGGACATGAGTACGGCATACCATCCTCAGACTGACGGTCAGTCTGAGCGAACTATTCAAACTCTTGAGGATATGCTCCGATCTTGTGTTATTGATTTTGGAGGTAATTGGGATTCACACCTGCCTTTGATTGAGTTCTCTTATAATAACAGCTATCATTCCAGTATCGGCATGGCCCCATTTGAAGCACTTTACGGTCGTAAGTGCCGCTCCCCGATTTGTTGGAGCGAAGTGGGAGAAGCTCAAATCACAGGACCCGAACTTGTTCAAGAGACAACCGATAAAATCGCCAAGATCCGTGATCATCTGCTGACTGCCAGAAGCCGACAGAAGAGTTACGCAGATCGCATGCGAAAGCCTCTCGAATTTCAAGTTGGTGATCTTGTTCTCCTCAAAGTGTCGCCCTGGAAGGGTGTTGTCCGCTTTGGGAAGAAATGTAAACTTGCTCCTCGATATGTTGGACCATTTAAGATTCTCGCGCGTGTAGGAAAAGTTGCCTACAGACTTGACCTGCCGCCCGCGCTCAGTAATGTGCATCCAACGTTCCATGTATCCAATCTCAAGAAGTGTTTAGCTGACGAGAACCTTCACATTCCACTTGATGAAGTTCAAGTTGATGAATCTATGCATTTCGTTGAGAAGCCTGTTGAGATTATGGATCGCGAGGTTAAGCAAACCAAGCGCAGTCGCATCCCTATCGTGAAAGTTCGCTGGGAGTCCAAGCGCGGAGCCGAGTTTACATGGGAAAGGGAAGATCAAATGAAGATCAAGTACCCGCACCTGTTCTCTGCGCAACCTACTTCGAGATAAATTTCGGGACGAAATTTCTTAAAGTAGGGGAGACTGTGACATCTGCCCCGATCCGACCCGACCCAGGTACCCGTTTCTCTGATCCGATCTCTTTCTGTTATGATTTAATATTTATTTATACTTATATTTTACTTTTAATAATAATAATATATTTTCCTTTCCGCATCTTTCTCTCTTTCTTTCCGCCGTCCTGTCCCTCTTCTTCTCTCTTTCCGCCTTCTTTTCCCTCTTGTCGCCGTCCCGCCCTTAAGCCTTGTTTCCCTCTCTCCTTGTCCTTTGTTCTTCCCGCCTAAGGTTGTCTGCGCAGCTCCACGCGCCAGACTCCTTACAGGGAAGCCTGCGTGAAGACCAGTTGTTCCTGCGATACGCGAGGCGAACTGTTCTCGCAGCGCGCTAAGAATTGTAGTTCTTCTCGCAGCGCGCTAAGAACGGAAGTTCTTCCCGCGACGCGCTAAGAATTGTAGTTCTTCTCGCAGCGCGCTAAGAATGGTAGTTCTTCCCGCGACGCGCTAAGAATGGTAGTTCTTCCCGCGGCGCGCTAAGGATAATAGTCCTTCCCGCGGCGCGCTAAGGATTGTTCTGTCTGCCTTCGCCCTCGCGCGTGCGCTCAAGCCTTCTCGCGCTAAACCCTTTGAGTTTTCTTCTGTTTAATCTAGCCGTTTGCTTTTGTGATGTCTTATCTCCTGTGTTGTTGACCTGACCTATCTTATGTCTGAAAAGTTACTTTCGGCGCAGCATGCGCACCAACCCCATTGGTTGACAGAAAAAGTTTTCTGACATTATCTTTTGAGATCTGCTTTTTCCATGCCTGACCAGTACCTTTATCTGACCCGCCCATGCCTGTTTACTGTTCCCTGTCAGCTTTATCTTGCCCCCTGCAGCTGCCATATCTTCTGATATCTTTTGCTTTTTGAGATCTTTTCCCCTTTTTCTAGGGATTGTGTTCCCTAGGGTTTCTCTATAAATAATAATGTTATTTTTCCTAACACTACACACACAAAGCACTTAAACTCTCCTATTCTCTCTTCCTCCTTGCTCTCTCTGCCGTCTTCCTCTCTGCCTCCGTCTTCCTCCCTGTTCTGCCCTGCTTTTCCGGTAATATATATTATATATAATAATTTACTTATTAATTATGCTAACTTATATTCAAGACTTAAAACCAATCGCTAAAACAATAATCTTTAATTATAGGTTAACTTGTACTTGTTTAAAGTTGGTTCTTGCATTATCTTTCACCGCATCTTTATCAAGTGAGTAATCTCGTACCTAATCCCTTTTTATTTTTAATGTTTTGGAATGTTCATGTGTTCATACAAACTTAGAGTCTTAAACTTGTTTATGAACTTTAGTCGCGCAGTATCCCATGTGTTGAGGACGTTTACTTGGCTGTTTATTTGTATGTGTGTATCATTAACCGCTTTGTTCGGCCTATTCCGAAGTTTTCATGGATCCATTAGATGAACACGGGAGACCTATCGTTTACGGTTTTCTTTGTTTACACTTGCACAGATGTTTTCTTGTTTTTGTGCTCATTTGGGAGCACGGATTGAACTATGAACTATGAGCTATGATCTATTTAGGCTTGATCACAATCTGATTGCACCCTTGTTAAACACCAGACATACACGTGTTGCGCGCAGATTTATTGTTATCTATGTATTGTATTAAACTTGATTTCTCACCAACACGCAAGTGTTTGACGTTTTATTTTAACACATGTTCAGGTTTGCAGTAGCTGTTTTGGAGCTCGTGGACACGTAGGAAGTTTTCTTTATTTTGGACCTAGATTAAAATGTATCAAGACAAGTTTTTGCTGTTCGAATATTATGATTTATAATATATTGATTTATGATGATTTATGTTATCTTCTGTCTACTTTGCGTGTGCGCGAATGAATGTATTTATTAAATATTGACACCCAATAGTGTCACGAGTAATGAAACAATACGTGGCGCCCCGATGTATAATCCGCCTTTGGTCGGGGTGTTACACTTTATTCTAACAATGCCCTCTCATGAAGGGCAAAATTGTGTTTTTATTTAACCTACATCCTTGTATGCCATCTCATCCAAAAAATTGTGATATTATATATTTTCGAATGAAGCAGCAAACAATAATAAATTTCAAATTTTTAGTTCTCATCTTATAATGTAAAAATCCTGACAGACCACTGTGAACGGTAGCCATATAAAAAAGTTTCTGTCAGCTGAAAAAAATTTCTTAACTCTGCGAATACTTCATCCTTTTTTGCACATTTTTTTTCCACAAATGAAGAAGCTACACTATGATCCCTTAAAAAACAATTTTTTTTTTCATTTTCAGCAAACTTTTTAAATAAGTATATAGTTACCTTGGCTAGTTGGCTTCTTCATCATCATTATTAATATTAGTATTATAATTATTTAATATTTTTCTCTACTATACGGCATAAATTATATTCAAAAACCAAACCAAGCCCTTAATATAATATCTTTTTTATTTTTAAATTAAGTTTGGTGTTCCTTAACGCTCAGTCGCTCATTTTCAAAACAAACGTATTTTAGTAGTATGTAAGCTCGTTTTTATGTTTCCGTAACTTTAAGTTCAATTTGGTGTTCCTTTTCGCCGCAACGGATGGTCAAATTCCAGTAGTTTAAAGTATTGTTTGGCACACAATTTGGTGTTCCTTTTCAAAACAAACGTATTTTAGTAGTATGTAAGCTCGTTTTTATGTTTCCGTAACTTTAAGTTCAATTTGGTGTTCCTTTTCGCCGCAACGGATGGTCAAATTCCAGTAGTTTAAAGTATTGTTTGGCACACATTTAATCGTACAAGTTAACGATACATAATTAAAACAGTAAGTTGACAATAATGACATGACATTTTAGCGTGGTATTAAGTGTATTATGTAGTTTGCGTCTTCACATGAAAATTATTGTTAAGATAAAAGTCGATATTGATGGTTTTGACCGACTGGTTTTCCTCATTTCTTGATTTAGTATTATTGTTTTTCATGTTTCCAAAAGTCCCCAAATTATTTATTTTAACGACAGTAAAGATTAGTTCTCTTTCAAGTTCAAAAAAGTTGTCTCATATAATATAATTAAAACTTATTTATTCAATATAGGATATACACATTCCTTAATAATATCTCTATGATACTTTGCAATTTGCATGAATGTTTTTGTGTAATTTATTATGCATGGTATGGTCTATGTTTATATACACTTGTGGTACTACTCTAGTATAACCTTTAGCGAATTAGCGTTTATGTTGTGACAGTATAATCATTTTTGCGTTGTTATTTGGTAAGTTGAGGGTTTGCATTAGAGGAATAGACGAAATAAAATAAGTATCATAAAACTATGGTATATTGGTTTTTTATTAATCCCAACTATCGTCTTTTGATCGTTGTTGATCCTAACTAACGAATTGACTGCTGGCGGTCTCAACTTTTAACGTATTTGTTTCCAACGGTCCGCGACTAACAGAATCCTAACGTTGTTAGTTGCAGGTAACTGGAAAAACATTTTTGGCCGAAAAACACACATTTTTTCCGAAAAGCTCAACCTTTTCATCCAAAACATCTTTGTAACTTTGTATCGGACATTTAGGAACCTTTTTCTAGTAAAAGCCCAATTATTGAGGTTGTCGGAACCCTAGAACCATCGTCGGAATCGAGTGGTGGTGCTCAAGTGGTGGTGGTGGCGGTGTTCAGGTGGTGTTTCCCGAGAAAAAATGTGAGTTTTCCGGCGACCTACAACTAACGACGTTTGGATTTTGTTAGCCGCGGACCGTTGGGAACAAATACGTTTAAAGTTAGGACCGTCAGCCGCCAATTCGTTAGTTGGGACCGACAACGACCAAAAGGATATAGTTGGAATAATAAAAATCAATATACCTAAAACTTCTAAGACGTATTTACCGAAGCGGTATCAAATGTTCAAAATATAATTTAGGTAAATCTTTCTTTTATGTTTGTTAAATTTTAAACGTTATGAGCAGTCATCATTCCATTCTAATTCTATTGCACTCCATTCAATTATTGTGTCATGCCAAATCTGTTTTACTTTGAAATGTCCTTTTGTTCATATTTAGCAACCACATTATTCGCAACCGCGTTATGTAAAAACAAGTCAACAAGCAAATGGAGGAAGAAACCATTTAAAGTTTATCACTAGTTTTACTCGTATGATTCTTTTATTCGTTCAAATGATTGTGACGGATGATCAGTTGAACACTTGAATGTGATCGATTGACTTTTGATTTCGGGTGTTACCGTGTTAAGGATTCCTTTTGAAATCGGGGTTGGAATGTTAAAAAGTTTTGTGTTTTATTGGGGTTGAGAAAGAAAAGACGTGACACGGTTGTAAAAAAATGTTAAACGACTAAACTGCCTATCACGTGTTAGTCACATGCAATCACTTAACGAGGGATTTGGATATTTGTGCTAGTCAAATGACCAAAAGCGAGGTACTTTGTCTTTGAAATGATAGAGAATAAAGGTAAACTTTTTAATGTATCCGAACGATAAATCATCTATGTTTAAATAATAGAAGTTGTAATTTTGTTTAACATATAAATAAAAGAGAACGGAGATACATTCGGGTCAACATGAGAACCCGCGTTGAATCATTTGGATCCGAGGTGGTGAGGTCACATTTGATGATATCTCATGATGCTGACCATACCAACGACTTCAACCCTTGTTTCTTTTCATCTATACAGGCCATCAAATGCGATACTTTTTGAAATCGACAAATTCACACGTCTTAAACTACTTCTAAATCATTGCTTTTGTCTATAATGGGACCAATATATTATTTGTTATCGTTTAAATCTTTTTAAACTAGATTTATATTTTCTTAAATAATTAATTAAACGTTTGCAAAATTATTTATGTTAAAATACAAACGTGACAACTAGATAATTAAGCGCATATGAAGTCTGACAAATAAAAAGTAGTTTCAAGAAATTTCCAAAAATAAAATTAGTTTAGTTAATCTATACTATATATAATATAAAAGTTAGGGACCTCTTAAATTTTAAGAGGTTCAATCTATATTGCAACATGTACAGGTTTCAAATGTATAAAATTTAAATAAATAAGGGCATTTTTGACTTTACACCAATCACTAACCCTAACCCTAAACCCTAACCGTAACTTCTAATTGTGATTCTATATTTACAATATATACCCCATAAAACTTACACTATATACCCTTAAACTTTTGTTAAGTTTTGTAATATCTAGAAATGTTTACACATACTACCCCTCATCTTTATCAAAAAAAATGACAAACTTTCATTTTTTTTTGCTTTCGTCTGTATTTTTAAATATATAACGTTCTTAAAAAAAACCGAACCAACCTTATGGCGTGTTTATTTTTATCGACGTTTCGATATAAAAAAATTGCAAAACCGATTTGTAGATTATAATGTACAAGTCAATGAAGCATTAAAGTACAACTTAGTTATGCAACTAGAAACCTATAAAATGTTTATAAACACCCTTGTTTTATTTTACATTATCAGCTATGAAATTTCAAACCCAACCCACCCAATTATATAATTCAATTTCAAAACCATTAGAATAAAATAAACTCAATCTACACATAAACTTCTATTTAGTTGTGGAATCACAAAATTATCCACGTATCAATATATACCAAAAGTTTATTAATATCAAATGATCGACAATTTTTAAGTTAAAGAAAGGTTTATTTTAGTTTCTACGAAGTTGAGGGCGATAACCTCAACTTTTATCCGACCGAGTTCCTAAACTAACTAAATGTTAGTGGTTTCCGCCTCATAAACTTCGATTGAAGATTGGATGTCCAATGATTACAACATTGTAAATTGTCGCCGCCGTCGCATCGCGCGGGCACTCTACTAGTTTTTTTTAAATGGTAGGTCACATGCTCTTAACAATAAACATGTTTTTAAGACTATTGTTAGTTAAATTTAAATTCATAAGGCCTTAGGGTATACTTTAATTAACGTTTTGGGCGTTAAAGCTAAATTAGCAAATATTAACAAGTGTGACACCACTTTCCTCATGGGTTGCAGAGCGTTAAAGACAAGTTGTGTTAGAGTGTTAACGAACTTTAAAACTCTCTACAATACACTCACACACAATAATTTATGTATTGTTCTTAAATTAAATGAGTCGGGTTATGCAAGGTAAAACAATTTCTTTTATGTGAGGTTGAGTAAAATGGAGTAAAGTGAGTAATATGACGCCAATGTAAAGTTAAGGGACATGAATATATCACATGGCCTGAAAGCGATATTATCACAAAATTAAGTAGGGTGATGTTAAAGGAACACCTAAAATTGGTTTTTACTAGATGTACACCTCATTTTTGTTACATCAAACGCTTCACGTGTATATGTGTATAGGTCTTGACATTTCCTTGTATAGGCTATTGGTAACTTCTTTTATATGTTTATAGAGTCGGAGGTTTCCTTGTATAAGTGAGTATAGCTCTTGATGATTTGTTTTGCACGCTCCATGTATACGGACGTATAGACTATTCGTTATATACAGACATATAGCCCTATAGATCTTTAAAATCAATAAGGATTTGGTTAGCATAAAATAAATGGTGTACGTATAACCATCCGTTAAAAATATCATTGAGTCAATATTTACTATTTATTGTAAAATTATTCATATTTCAAAGTTGGAATAAATTTATATTAAGAAGAAAACTTCAAAAATAGTAATTTGACTGATATTTTTGCGTGGTATTGCGTATTATTTTGCTTCTTCTTTACAAGGAAATTATTGTTAAGATAAGCTGGCTCTATCTTGGTTTTGAGTGCTTTGACCGACCAATTTTCCTCCTTTCTTAATTTAGTATAAGACTTGACTCTTTTCATTTTCAACAATTTCCCTAAATAGAAAAAGGTAAAGAATTATATTATTAAGTTGAGAGGTAATGCCATCACCACTTTGGTGGGATGGTAAAGGCTTTGGCCTTTTGGTGAGAGGTCCAGGGTTCGAGTCCTGGCATTGGCGGTATAATGTAAATAGTAGGAGGAAAGATTGAATGTTCAAAAAAAAAAAGTTGAGAGGTAATTATTAAGTATTTTCCTGGAAAGATGTCTCATCAAATAACTAAAACTTATTTATTTAATATCAATGACATTTCTGAACAATTATTTATAACATCTCTTCGAATGGATGTTCATTATATAAAGATTATGTCTTATAAGGCAAACTTAACGCACTTGAAGAAAGACTGAGTTTTTTTTATTATTATATTCGAAAAAAATTGTATTGTAAGAATTGTTGCCAAAATATGCCTTAAAGCAAAAGCGAAAGGTGTAACGCGTATTTCTCTCTAGAGTATCACACCACTTGAGTTCATTAAGTACTGTAGCACAACCTAATATCACATGTTGAAGTTGTAAGTGTCTTGGTAATAAATCCACTAGATTTTGTTTTTCAACAAATTTGTTAAGCAATAATATCACATGAAATTTTAATATACCAATGTCGGTAGTTGTAGGCGGGTTTAATAGTTAATAAAAAAACAAATTTGGTGAGCCGGGGAATTGATGTGTCGTCAGCCATTTGTTTTTGGCGACTATGAGATTCTGAGATTGCATACAGTGTGGGGTTGCTATTACGAAATTACTAGATTTACCGTCCATTCAGACTCTTTCAAAATCAGAAATTTTAAATTGGTCTGTTTCTGACTTTCGGTCTCCGCTTCTAGCTAGAAGAGAAAGCTTATTCATGGCAATTCTTGGTGGGTCATTTGGAGATAAAGGAATGATGTCATTTTTTTAGCCAGAAAAATGGAGGAAAAATGTCATCATAGATTATATTATATCAATTACTCGTGTTGGTGGCTAAGTAATAGTGATCGAGCTTGTTATGTCAGTTGGTCAAAGTGAATTAAAAATCCTCTCATTGTTATGTAATTAACTTTTTTCTATTTTCTAACTTCTTGCTAGTTTTTATATAACTGGCCGTTAACAAAATAGTTAGACAGAACAAAAAAGTTAAAAAAATAGTTAGACAGAAAGAAATAAAAAAAGAACGCAATATTAAATTTCATATGGTAAAGTCTACTTATATTTATATATGCATGTGTTATGTTGCTGACTTTACAATCACAAGAACAATTTATAAAATTTGGTAGTTTATACACTCGTGGTGCTACTGAGTTACTCTATTATAACCTCTAGCATTTAATGTACATATTAGAAGAATAGACGAAATAATATATGAAAATACTATTACCTTTTTAGACATATTTTATATATATGTTAATGATTTTAATTAGTGGTATCAAATTGTCAAAGTTGTAAATTAGGTGAAGATTTACTTTTTATGTTTCGTAAATTTAAACTAGCATGAATAGTCATGATTCCATTTCACTAGTTTTGACTACCAAATAAAGTGTGTTACTTTTTATATGAAATAATGTTTTCATATATACACAAAAGCGTTATATGCAATCTTGTTATGTAAGCACAAAGCAACAATGCACACACTTTTTAAACTCAAGTAAGATTTTAGTAATATAGCTAGCATGAATCTCATAATTCAAACATAAATTGGTTCGGTATTTACCATTAACCATAACATAAGTACTAGCTTAAGTTACGGGATTTTATTTACCATAACCGTAAACGAACTTCAGTTTCAATCTATGTTGTAAAAGTAGTTCTACAAGGCCGGTACTCTCTGAGTACTCGCTATAAGATATGACGCCGAGTGAAGTTTCTTTAACTCCGCCTAGTTACTAATAATTGATCAAATGTGGTCAACCTCAACCAGAATCACATCTAGTCGGACAACTTGGGCAAATTTTGACTTAAAAGTATAATTCATATTTCTATAATATTTAAAAAATAATATCACTTTTTTTTAATTAATGATTAGCAAATTTTAGAAAAACTTATTATTTAAAATTGTATTTATCTTATTTATATTGATATTCATTTATTTTGTTAAAAATATTAGTAAAATAATGATATTTGACATGCATATAATATTCAAAAAATAATTTTCTTTATATTTACAATTTTCGAGTACTCCCCGAGTACTCCGAGTACACCTAACTCCTCAGTCAACTGCCTAGAGTCCGCATAGCGACTTTTGCAACCTTGGTTTCAATTAATCGGGTTGGAAGCTCGGGTATATTTAGAGGTGACAATCTTGAATCAAAGCATTTCAAATAGGTTGATTTGGGTTGACTATTCTAATTAGAAATACAAATAATTAACTGATCGTCCAATGACCAATGTATTTAATTAAAACAGATAAACTTTGATTGTACGAACAAATCTAGATTTTAATTAAAGCATATAAACTTTATATTAAAATATCAACATTTTTAGTAGTCAATATATTGTTTTGACTTTTGAAGAGTTATTAATTAGTCAAATTCGATACTTACAAGTTACAATCTTAAAAGTTAATACAATATAATTGCTAAAATATTAAATGCATAATTAAATCAAATTGATTTATCTGGTACACAGAAGATTTCTCATCTACTATATATGTTCTAAGCAATTGGTTCCTAAACCAACACACAAATATTTAAGGAAACTATAATCATCAAATCTTCATCAAGAATATATGTTTGTATACACCAATTAGTTTTTCCGCTTAAGATCTGTCTCATAATAATATTATTATTCTATAAATATAAGATTTGTTTTATAATTTGTATCATTCAAATCATGGGAGGTGAAAGTACATGGAGGAAGATGAAGCTTGTTCTAGGGTTTAACACATGCATTGATGTGTTGAAAACATCCGACGACGAAGACGAACCATTGGCGAGAAGCTCGGGTGTTTGTCGTCGAAAGGCGACCACTTCAACTCCTTCGTCTTCCGGTCTCCTTGTGTCCAAATCCGAAGTTATGTCTTCGTCGACTGACGTATTTTATCCTTTTTAATATAGTTTCACTTTCCTAGTTATATATGATTTTGTCGTGTAGAATCATCGGTGTAAAAGTAGAGTATGAGTAACATAAAAATTATTGGGTCAATTGATTAGGTTATTGTTACATTTTTTTAATGTGATTCTTATTGTGATGATAATAGATCTTTACATGTATAACATTATATGGGTGGGGATAGAGTCATATGTAGATAGCGATGTCATTTTTTTTGTTGTGATATAGTTTTCAAATCTTAATGGTTTGATGGACCCTTTAAGGTTTATCTTCTTTCACATCAATCTTTGTTGGTTTTTGACAACATTTTTTTATTTAAGTCACACACTGGTTTGGTCAACTCTTTTAATATTGACAAAATTAATATATGTTTATAGATTGACAGTTTTACTTCCAAGGTAAACTGGTAAAGTGTATTTTTTTGGTCAACACTTTTAATTTCACTTACAAAACCTCTCTTTTTCTTTTTCATAATTGAATTAATACTTTTTGACTTTAATTACTTGTGAAACATGAACTTGATGAAAGTAAGTTTATCTTTGAAATAGTATAAATTCTTTAGCTTTCTCTTATTGATTCCTAATTCTTTTCATACATATGATGCATATGCTTGGAACATCATGTGCTTATTGATCTTTACTTTAAAATGTTCCTAGTTTTTAATCTGTTAGAATAACCTTTAATACTAGTTGGCCACGTACCCGAAAGACGTCTAGTCATAAGGCCGAACTGATTCGCAACTTACGTGATCTTGATTTTACATGATAATTTTTTCACATTGTCTAACAAAGTTGTGGTTAAATATATTTAAACCGGGATGCATAGATCGGGTTCTATCTAACTTTCAAAAGATCAATAGTTTAATTGTATTTTGGAAACAAAATGTTTGATTTGAAGTAAAAATTCACTTGGCTTCAAACTCATGTTCATTCATGAGATATACACTCTTTTCTAAGTAAACTATGGCAACACTTTATAAAACTAAATATTAAACATGTTGTAATCGAAAACACAATCGTGTTGAGAGTTCATTAAGGAAATCTATTAACGATGACATGTCGATAATAAGGATCAACAAAGTGTGCATTATTAGTATACCTATATTTTGAAATTTCTAACTTTTAATAAATAATAAAGAATTTTTGTTTGGATTGCAGCAATTTTGTGCAATATGCTTGATGCCAATGAAGACAAGCAACAGCCAAGCAATCTTCACCGCGGAATGCTCACATTCCTTCCATTTCCATTGCATTACATCAAATGGAAAACATGGAAACCGAGCATGTCCCATCTGTCGTGCAAAATGGAAAGAAATCCCCTTAAAGAATCCCGGTTCTTGTGTGACTTCAAGCTCAAATTCCAATCCATGGTCCCAACAAGATGATTATACAATGGTTTTCCCAGTTGGTACACCAGTTCCGCCACATTTAGCACGCCCTAATGCTAACTTATTATACCGAGTTCAAGAACCTCCCATCTTTAATGATGATGATGAACTAGTCGTCCCGAAAGAAGAAAACATATTATCTAGTGATTCTGATTTTAATGAAGAAATAGAAATGAAAACATATCCTGAAGTCTCAGCAATTGCAAGATCAACTTCCTTTGATAATTTCGGCATCTTAATTAATATCAAAGCTCCCGTCATTAAACGAAATCTCAACAATCGTGCGTCGATTGATCTGGTAACCGTGATTGATATTAGTAGCAGCATGACGGGTTCAAAGATTGCGTTACTAAAACAAGCAATGGGGTTTTTAGTACAACATCTTGGCCCTTGTGACCGACTTTCGGTTATAGCGTTTTCTTCCATAGCTCGTCGCCTTTTCCCACTTCGTTGTATGACCGAAACTGGGAAACAAGAAGCTTTACGAATGATTAACTCGTTGGTTGTTGACCGTGGGACGTTTATAACCGAGGGCTTAAGAAAGGGGGCCAAAGTGATGAGCGATCGCAAGTTCAAGAATCCCGTTAGTAGTATGATATTGTTGTCGGACGGGCAAGACCCGTGTTACACTAGTGCCCGCCTTCAAAAGGCCGGGTTTAAAACTGAATCTCACGTACCGGTTCATACGTTTGGGTTTGGTGTGAATCATGATGCGCGTGCGTTACATTATATAGCTGAGCGTTCCGGAGGGATGTTTTCGTTTATAGAAGACGAGAATGTGATACAAGATGCTTTTGCTCAGTGTATCGGTGGGCTTTTGAGCGTTGTGGTTCAAGACTTGCGTGTTGAAGTCGAATGTGTTCATCCCGTGTTACATCTTGGGTGTATTAAAGCCGGGAGTTACATAGCGGGTATGGATGATGATAAAAGATCGGGTTATATTGAAGTTGGCGATTCATACACTGAAGAACAGAGAGATTTTCTCGTGGAAATGGATATTCCGGGTGAAGAATCGGGTAACGAAATGTCATTGGTGAAATTTAAAGTTACTTATACGGACCCGATAAAGAAAACAATGGTCATGAGTGATGGAAACGAAGACGTGGTGATCTCGAGGCCCGAGAAAATTTTGGGGGACCAGAAAGTATAGTTAGAAGTTGACCGTCAGAGGAACAGGTTTAGGGCTGCCAAGGCGATGGCCGAGGCCCGAACGCTGGCTGAAAGTGGTAATTTAACGTCGGCAGGGTCGTTACTTGAAGAATGCCGTAAAAAGCTTGCGGATTCTGTGTCGGGTAGTGATCGGTTAGTTATCGGTTTGATGGCGGAACTGAGGGAAATGAAAGAGAGAATAGTGAACCGTAGAATGTATGAGCATACGGGTCGGGCTTATATGTTGTCCGGGTTGAGCTCACACTCGTGGCAGCGGGCCACGGCTAGGGGTGACTTGACCGAGGTGACAAGTGAGATAACAACTTACCAAACATGGACAATGGTGGATATGATTAATGTATCTAATACAATGAGTATTAACCTGAGTCCTTCAACATCAACAGTTAATCCTAATAAGTAATAACAAAAAAAGTGCTTAGATGATATGAGAAAGTATGCTTGTTAATTTAAGTTTATGTTTTCATTTTAGTTTTACAAAGTTTAAGTATATTTGTTCCAATTGGATTTGATTGGTAATGTAAGGATATTAATAAGTTTGAATCTTATGAACATTTGTTTATTATCAGATAAGTGATAGTTTGGTTTTTTATTTTCATGATTAACATGTTTGAGTATAACTTCCTAGCAACTTCGTGACCACTAGTAGGGGTGCAAAGGAGCCGGTGGAGCCCGAGCTTAACCAGGCTCGAGCTCAGCTCGTTTAACTTATAAGGAGATCGAGCTCGACTCGTTTTATTCTTTATTTATAAAGCTCGAGCTCGGCTCGTTACGTAGTTTTTGTTTTCATTATAACTTTGTATATAAAATAATATATGTTATTTTTTTTTTCATAAAATTATATATCAATTAATAATTCATAAATATATATGTATATATTTATATATCTATTTATAATATATATATATATATATATATATATATGAGAGGCTCGTTTAGGCTCGCGAGCCGGTTCTAGCTCGATAAGTGAAGCTCGGGATCGTTTATTAAACAAGCTTTCTTTTAGGCTCGAGCTCGTTTAAGCTCGTTTCGATCGAGCCGATCTCGAGTAGCTCACTAGCAGCTCGGCTCGTTTGCACCCCTAGTGACTAGGTATATTTTAATAAACTAATTGTTTACAAATTTTGTTACAAGATTAGTATCAGAAGACACAAAATGTTAGCTAGGTTTGTTACTTATTCATAAAAGTTACTAAATTTTGTTAAAAAATCAAGTTGCCAATATTGTTTTGACTTTTGAACAGTTATTAATTAGTCAAATTCGATACAAGTTACAAAAAGTTAATACAATATAATTGTTAAAATTATTAAATGCATAATTAAATTAATTATTTGGTGACAGAAGATTGCCCATAAAAGTGGTTTTCCTCTCACCCCTTTTACTATATATATAAGTTCAAAGCAATCACCTTATTTTCATTCATCAAATCTTGATCAAGAATAAGAATGTTTCTTAACATTTAAGATCTGTCCATTCTTCTCATCATAATATTATTCTATAAATATAAGATTTGTTTTATAACTTGTATCATTCAAATCATGGGAGGTGAAAGTAAATGGAGGAAGATGAAGCTTGCTCTAGGGCTAAGCACATGCATTGACGTGTTTAAAACAACCTACGACGCCGAGTCGCTGCCAAGAAGCTCAGACGTTCTTCGTCGAAAGGCGACCACTCCGACTTCTTTGTCTTCCGGTATCTAGGTGTCCAAATCTGGCGTTATATCTTCGTCAGAGGTACTTTTGAATCTAGTTTCCCTTGTTATGTATGATTTTATCATATAGAGTTATCGGTGTAAAAGTATAGTACGAGTAAAATTTCAATTAAAAAAAAAAAAGATTATGTTAGTTGTTTGATTAATTATTACAATATTTTATTGTGATTAAGAGATTCTTTACTAGTGGCTGGTTATTGTGGTTATGACTTATGATAAATCTTTACTTGTACATCATATGGTGGGGATGTCACATGTAGATAGTGATGTTTTGTTTTTTTTATCATGTAGTTTTTAAATCTTAATGGTGTGATGGACCCTTTAAGGTTATCTTCTTTCACATCAATTTTTACATGTACAACAATTTTTTATTTAAGTTACATACTGGTTTAAATTTGCTACTAGTATTGATAAAATCATAAAATTAATATATAGTACTTAGGCCGAGTGTAGTGGGGCTCGAGTATGGGCGAAATGGGGCGAGAAGGGCGCGAACACCGCCCCCCCAGGCGATAAATGGGCGAAAAGGGGCGGGGGCGGGGAGTTCTTCTCGCCCTCATGTCTCTGTCATTTGCATATATATATATATATATATTATTATATATATATATGTGTGTAAGATATATATATATATATATGTATATATATATTATTATTATATTACTATTGTAGCCCCTACACCATTACACCCCAAAAACAAATTCTCACCCCTTGCTAACTGGGCGTCACATGGCGCAAAATTCCCCAATCTGTAGCCATTTCACTACGCATAGCCTTATTGATGGATATAGAACAATTGTTTGGTCAACACCTTCACTTTCACACACAAAACCTACCTGTCTCTTTTTCATACTTGAATTAAGACTTTTTGGCTTTAGTACTTGTGAAGCATAAAGATGAATAGATGATGAAAGTAAGTTTATCTTTGAAAAGAGTATAAATTCTTTAGCTTTTGACTATATGATGCATATGCTTTTCTTTAGTTCCTTGATGGAACATCATTTGCTTAATGTTCTTCACTTTAAAAAGCTTCTAGTTTTCTTATCACTAAGAATAATAACTTTTAACACTAGTTGGCCCGAAAGACATCTAGTCATTACGCGAAAGTGATTAACAACTTGCGTGATCTTGATCGATCTTAAGTGATATTCTATTTAACTTTCAAAAGATCAGTACTTAATTGTTCAATATCAAAAAATCATATAAAAAAGGTTTTTGTATTTTGTATAAAGCATGTTTGATTTGAGGTCAAAATATTGTTACTTCTTCACTAGGCTTCGAATTGATGTTCATTCATGAGATGTACAATCTTTTCTAGGAAAAACAGATTTGGAATAAAGTGAACCAACAAGCATCACTACGAAACCTTAACGATAAGATGTCGATAACAAGGATCATTGAAGTATGATGCATACTATAATATACGCGTAATCTTTAATACATCAAATGCATTATTATTTTCCAATGTTTACAAATTAGTATACCTATATTTCCAAATTTGTAATTTTTATTAAACAAATTTTGTTTGGATTGAAAACAACCAACAGCCACGCAATCTTCACAGCGGAATGCTCACATTCCTTCCATTTCCATTGCATTACATCAAATGTAAAACATGGAAACCGAGTATGTCCCGTCTGTCGTGCAAAATGGAAAGAAATCCCCTTAAAGAATCCCGGTTCTTGTGTGAATTCAAGTTCAAGTTCCAATCCATGGTCCCAAGGTGGTATACCGCCACAACAATTGCACGCTGGTAGTAACGAATACTTTTTATCCCAAGTTGTAGAGCCTCCAATCTTTAATGATGATGATGAACTAGTCGTCCCGAAAGAGGACAACATATTATCTAGTGATTCCGATTTTAATGAAGAAATAGAGATGAAAACATATCCTGAAGTCTCTGAAATAGCAAGATCATCTTCCTTTGATGATTTTGGTATCTTGATTAATATCAAAGCTCCTGTCATTAAACGAAATCTCAACAATCGTGCGTCGATAGATCTAGTGACTATTCTTGATATTAGTGGTAGCATGGGGGGCACAAAGATTGTGTTACTAAAACAAGCTATATGTTTTTTAGTACAACATCTCGGTCCATGTGATCGACTTTCGGTTATAGTCATTTCTTCTATAGCTCATCGCCTTTTCCCACTTCGTCGTATGACTGAAAGTGGGAAACAAGAATCTTTACAAATGATTAACTCGTTGGTTGCTGACGGTGGGACCAATATAACCGAGGGCCTAGTAAAGGGAGCCAAAGTGATGAATGATCGAAAATTCAAGAATCCCGTTAGTAGCATGATATTGTTGTCGGACGGGCAAGACAGAATCTTCACTGATTACCGGGCTATTTTATCTTCTATTCAAGTTAAAAAAGGCGAAACTCGCATACCCATTCACACATTTGGGTTTGGTGTGGATCATGATGCTCGTTCGCTACACTCTATAGCTGAGCATTCGGGAGGGATGTTTTCGTTTATAGAAGTGATGAATGATCGAAAATTCAAGAATCCCGTTAGTAGCATGATATTGTTGTCGGACGGGCAAGACAGAATCTTCACTGATTACCGGGCTATTTTATCTTCTATTCAAGTTAAAAAAGGCGAAACTCGCATACCCATTCACACATTTGGGTTTGGTGTGGATCATGATGCTCGTTCGCTACACTCTATAGCTGAGCATTCGGGAGGGATGTTTTCGTTTATAGAAGACGAGAATGTGATACAAGATGCTTTTGCTCAGTGTATCGGCGGGCTTTTGAGTGTTGTGGTTCAAGACTTGCGAGTTGAAGTCGAGTGTGTTCATCCCGTGTTACGTCTTGGGTCTATTAAAGCCGGGAGTTACAAAGCGGGTATGGATGATAATAGAAGATTGGGTTATATTGAAGTTGGCGATTTATTCGCTGAAGAACAGAGAGATTTTCTCGTAGAAATGGATATTCCGGTTGAAAAATTGGGTAACGAAATGTCATTGGTGAAATTTAGTGTTATTTATGTGGACCCGATAAAGAAAACAATGGTCATGAGTGGTGGAAACGAAGACGTGGTGATCTCGAGGCCCGAGAAAATTTTGGGATAGCAAAAAGTATCAATAGAAGTTGACCGACAAAAGAATAGGCTTAGGGCCGCTGAGGCGGTAGCTGAGGCCCAAACGATGGCCGAAAGTGGTAATTTAACATCAGCAGTGTCGTTACTGGAAGATTGTGTAAAAAAGATGGAGGATTCTGTGTCGGGCCGTGGAGGTGATTTGTTAGTTGTTGGTTTGATGGCTGAGTTGAGGGAAATGAAAGTGAGAATGGTGAACCGTGCTATGTTTGAGTATTCGGGTCGGGCTTATGTGTTGTCGGGCTTGAGCTCGCACTCGTGGCAGCGGCCCACGACTAGGGGTGACTCGACCGAGGTGACAAGTGAGATACACAGTTACCAAACACAGACAATGGTGGACATGATTAACGTATCTCATAATATGTCCTTCAACATCAATGGTTAATCCCATTACTACATCATCCAATAATAAAAAGTGCTTAAATGATGGGAGTAGGTAACTTTTTTAATATAAGTTTATGTTTTCGTTATAGCTTTAAAAAGATTGGGTATATTTATTCCAATTGGTTTTGATTAGTTTTAAGTGAACAAGTAATGTAAGAATATTAACAAGTTTGAATCTTATGAATATTTATTTAATATATGATTATTGATAGTTTGGTTTTTTAATTTTCATGGTTAGCTTGTTCGATTATATTAGTTGTCACACTTTTCAAGATTTAAAGGGACTCATAGGGATGAGCAAATTCGGTACTGGTACCGATACTTTAAGTTTCGGTACCGATAATGGTATTTCTTGATTTTTTACCTTCAATACCGGTACCATTCTGATACCGGTACCAAAAATTTACAATTTTTCATGATCGAGACTTTCATCCCTAGATTCAAACACAAGTCATCTCTCCAATTTGGTTTGTTTGTAGGCCTACAGCCCAAACAAACAAGCAGCCCGATTACACATTAATCAATCTAATGGGCCCAATCTTAGAACTTAATATAAACGGCCCATAAACTATGTTTTAATGTACTAAGCGACCCAACAAGGAAATAAATGAGAAACATAAAACAACAAACGTAACAAGCAGCCCGCTAATGTATTAACGGATTATAAATATTGTCGGGTGTTAATCGACAATTTTTCTCACTTTGTTTGGGTTTATCCTCTAAATCTAAAATTTAAATACAAGGTATTTACTGTTGGAAGTTTTAAGTGTGTGAATGAAGGAAGTGGTGGAAGTTGTTAATGTTTGTCCCATCGGATTGGGCACAAAATAATGAATGGTTTATAAGGTGAAGCCCTTACACCTATTTGAATTATTTGTGACATGTTTTACCACAAGTTCTACGCACGCGCAGGGGGGGTGCAAATTTGGGTTTCTGGACTAGAAATTCATCGAACTCGTGCGTGCCCACACGAATGCAAGTCCGAAAACCCGAGCCCGCGTCCAACGTATGTTGGTCTAGTCAATACCATTAATAATAATCATAATGATTATGATTATTGTGTTTCAGTTTCAATTCTTTTTGATTATGGTCATTAGATGAGTATTATTATTATTATTTAATATTCTTTAATGGTCATAACTAAGAGTTGATTGTATGGTTATGACTCTTGGTTATAAATACCATGACCATTATTCATTTGTAGACACACCAAAATCAAACACACTTCTTCTTTTACTTCTCTGCAGCAATATTATTTCCGATTTTGTTTCAGGCAAGTGTACGAGTCCGGTAGAGCACCGATTCTGTTTCAAACCGGAGTACCGTGGGAACAGACCGATAATCTGTTTAAGGGAATTGTGTTAAACACAAGCCCGGTTTACTGTTTCGTTTATTTTCGTTTTATTTTCTGGAATTTATAATACAAGTTTTCCAACATTTACTTGGTTGTGGCGTATATGAAATATCTACAGTTAAGCGTGCTCATGGCGAGTATCCTTATGGGAAGTCTGAAGTCTCTACTGGGTTAAACGAAAAATTGTGAGTTTCTACTTCTTAGACGGACAATCTATTGTGGGCAAAACGAACAATTGAACAATATTGGTAGTGCAAGTGGTATGTAGGATGTTACACTGAAGTGAATGTAGTTAGAGATTAACTAACACTTTGATAGTTCATAAACAAGGTAAACAAGCTAATTATCTTTATCAACTATATAATCATCATTGCCATTGAATTTCGAATTCAATGTTAGTAGTACCACCTTTATGTGTCAATGGCGTTTTTATAACGATACCAACATAGTATTGACCAATGAATGAACGGTTATTTTTGTACAATTGATTATTTCCTTTTTGATGTGCAATTTGATATTTGGTAGTTATAACTTAGAAAACAGAACGTAAATCTACTGCATTGATAATGGCCAAATAGCCTTTAAATACATGAAAAGAAATAACTGAAAGCCAAATAATAGGAAACATAAAAAGCAAATAACAACTTAAACTAAAGACTTGGTAAGCTTGAATAAATCATCCCACGTTGAACATTCCAGCTCCACCTTATTCTCAACAAAACAAACGGCTAATAACGGTCAAATAGAAAACCCACGTGGGATAAGAATTAATCCATCACAATTAACGGTCATTTTTTTGAGCATGCAAATTTTAAACGTTTACTTTTTGAGCTTCACATATATCACACTTCACCCCAACACACGTATATTATTCTCTAATCTTCTTAATTGTTTATAAAATCTCTTAAGCAATATCATCAAAATGTTACGATGGGGACAACCATACAAGCCAACTTACCAACATTTTCAAGTATTTTCAAGTTTTTTGTTACTTATGTGTGTATATATATATCCATATATAGAAAATGGTTAAAATAAAAATACATAGTTTTGTAGGAAGAGTAGGAAGGGCATAAAATTTAAAGTTAGGAAACTATGTGACCTAAATCCTTGATCATAGGAAACTATTTGCTATTTTGAAAACCACCAATCTCAACCACTAGATCTTTAATCTAAGGGTCTAGATCTACATATATATACCTATATATATATATGTATACTCTATTTTCAAATATTAATGAAAATATATGTTTTTAAATGTTAATTAAATGTGGCATAAAAACATATCTTTTTATATTATTTATAATATTGAAATAAAAATTAATTTGGGTAACGATTAAAAAAACATTAATTATTTACACATTTTTCTAAAAAATTCAGTGTTGACTGTTAACATTGATGTGACAAAAATGTCTTTTAACGGGCATACGTCATTATTCATAGTCTTATAAAGTCTTATAATCAACACTTGTTTTTTATTAGACCATGTTTTTTTGATAAATAAAAGAAATGGTTTTAGAAAAAGAAGAATAAAGTAGAAGTGGATGTATGCACCCCAGGTTTTCCGGCAACAAGTTGAAGTAGAAAAGCAGCTACAAAACCCTTGTGTTTGTTTAGTGATCAGTTGAGTAGATATAGCGAAATGGTCATAGTACCATTCACTTTGTAGTGGTTTTGGGCCAAAGAATTAGCCTCTGTATTCCAAAATTCATATCAGAAGATTATAATCTAATTATTTTTTATTTATTTTTATTCTTATTAAAAGCTAAAAAAAATATTGATGTGTCAATGATTGAAATGGCTCATCCATTACACCAATTTTAGCAAAAAAAACTCTTATAGTCTTATGTTAACCTAACGCTACATGTTGCATAACGTCCACAAAGAAGCTTCATCCACTACAAATGGTCATGAAGAAAAACAAAACGAACTCATAGTTTTAAGTCTTTTTAACTTTTAATCAAAACTTAATAGTGATATCACTTATCATTAGCAAAGAATAATAAAAAAAAACAGATAGCGATGGACAGAAGACAGTAACGTGGACACCTCAGCCTTCTGATTATCAATCAATTGAAACGAGGGGTGTAGGAAAGAGTAAAGATAGGGAGCGTTTATTGCGTTTGGCTTCTTGGAATGTAGGAACATTAAATGGTAAGTTGCTAGAATTGGTAGATGTGCTTAAAAGACGTAGGGTTCAGATAGCATGCCTCCAGGAGACTAAGTGAAAAGGACATAGAGGGGCTGAGTGTAATGGGTATAAGTTGTGGTACTCGGGGTCTGATGGAGCTAGGAATGGAGTGGGGTTTATAGTGGCTAAGGAAATACACACTAGTGTGGTGGAGGTGATAAGACATAATGACAGGATTATTGTGTTGAAATTAGTACCAGGAGAGGAAGTTGTGGCAGTAGTCTCCGCCTACGCGCCTCATGTAGGCCTAGGGGATCAGGAAAAGAGAGAATTTTGGGATTGCCTAGACGCAGTGGTAGGGGGCATACCTAGGGGGAGAGGATTTGCATAGGAGGTGATTTTAATGGACACATTGGTAAGGCTAACGATGGTTTTCAAGCCGTACATGGGGGTTTCGGTTTTGGTGATAGGAATGAGACCGGAACAGATCTTCTAGAGTTTGCGGTGGCACATGACCTAGGTATTATAAATTCTTATTTTAGGAAACAAGATTCTCATTTAATCACTTTTAGCAGTGGCGGACGCGACACGCAAATTGACTACCTTTTGATGAGGCAAGAAGACCGACGTTGGTGGAAGGATTGCAAAGTCATACCTGGGGAGGCAGTTGTGACTCAACATCGACTTCTAGTGACAGATATAGCCTTCAGAAATAAGCTGACTGTTCGAGAGAAGAAAGGTACACCGAGAATTCGATGGGGAAATTTGAAGGACGAAAATCTCCTACTTTTTAAGGATAAACTCATACTGCATACGCGGGCTCGATTAAATGGAGACTCAACTCATATATGGGAAGCTATGGAGACAAAGATCATCCAAGTAGCAAAGGAGACTCTCGGGGTCACAACAGGAAAGACAAGTGGGTATAAGGAGTCTTGGTGGTGGAATGACGCAGTGCAAGACAAGATAAGGGACAAACTAGGATGTTTTAGGGAGCTAATGAGGTGCACGAATGAGGAGGAGCGAGTGGAATTGAGGGACAGCTACAAAACGGCCAAGATAGAGGCGAAGAAGGCAGTGGCGGAAGCAAAGAAGGCGGCCTTTAAACGGATGTATGAAAGTCTAGAAACAAAAGAGGGGGAACATGCTATGTTTAAGATTGCCAAAGCCAGGGAGCGTAGAAGGCAAGATCTAGGACCGGTGCAGTTCATAAAGGATACAGATGGGCATGTACTGGTCAAGGAGCAGGACATCAAGCTAAGATGGCAAACCTACTTCCACAATCTTTTTAACAATGGGAGAGCTTACCAAGAAGAACATGACAACACAAACTTTCAACGACAACAATCGAATAACTGTTACTGCCGACGGATCACACGAGAAGAGGTGAAGGATGCACTTAGGAGGATGGGAAGGTCTAAGGCGGTTGGCCCAGACAACATACCCATCGAGGTGTGGAAGTGTCTGGGGGAGGAAGGAGTCATGTGGTTAACTACTCTGTTCAATAGTATTCTTAAATCAGGTAAGATGCCAGACCAGTGGAGGAGCAGCGTTGTAGTTCCTATCTATAAGAACAAAGGAGACGCCCAATGTTGTGGTAACTACCGAGGAATCAAACTACTAAGTCATACTATGAAGCTATGGGAAAGAGTGATTGAGGTTAGACTTAGACGAGAAACTCAGGTTACGGTCAACCAATTTGGCTTCATGCCGGGGCGTTCCACCACAAGGCAATACACCTTATAAGAAGATTAATGGAAAAGTATAGGGAGAAGAAACGTGATCTACATATGGTGTTTATTGACCTAGAAAAGGCCTACGACAGTGTGCCACGACAGGTGCTCTGGGAGTGCTTGGAGGGTAGAAGAGTGCCCAGGAAATACATAGAGATAATTATGGATATGTATACCGGGAGTGAAACAAGTGTCCGTGCGCCAGTGGGGGATACTGATTTCTTTCCTGTAGAGGTAGGTCTTCACCAGGGGTCAGCGTTGAGCCCGTTCCTTTTTGCAGTAGTCTTGGATGAGTTGTCAAAGTCGATTCAGGGGACTCTCCCGTGGTGCATGATGTTCGCAGACGATATTGTGTTACAAAGTCGATTCAGGGGACTCTCCCGTGGTGCATGATGTTCGCAGACGATATTGTGTTACTTGCTGAGAAAAAACAAGATCTAAAGATGAGGCTTGAGGAGTGGCGAACAACCTTAGAGACAAAAGGTTTAAAGATTAGCCGATCTAAGACGGAGTACCTCCACTGTGATTTTGGTGGGATAAACGACAATGAAGACGCACAGATCACAATTGAAGGGCAGGTGGTCCCGCAGGTAACGAAGTTCAAGTATTTAGGATCATTTGTACAGAGCGATGGGGAATTAGACAGTGATGGGACCCACCGAGTTCAGGTAGGATGGTGTAGATGGAAAGCAGCCACAGGTATATTGTGCGACAAGAGTTTCCCGACTAAACTAAAGGGAAAATTCTATAGGGTGGCAGTTAGACCTGCAATGCTATATGGAACAGATTGTTGGGCCATCAAGAAGGCACAAGTGCGGAAGATGGAGGTAGCAGAAATGAGAATGCTACGTTGGATGTGTGGGCACACAAGGCTAGACCGAATAAGAAACGATGTGTTTCGCGAGAGATTAGGGGTGGCGAACATAGCAGACAAGATAAGAGAGTGGAGATTGAGATGGTTTGGACATGTAAAGAGAAGACAGACGACGAATCCTGTTAGATCCGTAGAAAACATTACCATAGAGGGGAGGAGGGGTAGAGGACGACCGAAATTGACTTGGGATGAGAGGATTAAGCATGATTTGATATACCTAAACCTCTCCGAGGACATGGTTGAGGATAGGAATTCGTGAAGAAGTAGAATTAAAGTTAAGGATTTTTAGAGAGAATTGAATACCTTAAGGCTTAGACTTAACTTATTTAGGTCACATACCATAATGGTATTTCCCTTACATATATTATTATTATTATTATTATAATTATTATTAGCTTTTATATAGCTGTTAAACTGTGATCTTATTATTAATATTATTATAAGTAGTAGTAGTTTTTATATAACTGTTAAACTTTGATTTCCTTTATTTTGCTTCATACACATGTTCTTAGAGCCGAGGGTCTCTCTGGAAGCTACCTCTTTATTCCTTTGGATAGAGGTACGGTGTGCATACATCCCACCCTCCCCAGACCCTACTTATAGCTTTGCTGTCGGTGGGATTTTACTGGGCATGATTGATTGATTGATTGATTGATAAAATCTTAAATAAATATTCGAATAGGAACATGCTGATTATTCACTTTTTTTTTGTCTTAATTTAAAACCAACACATCAAAATACTTCTCATTATATAGAAACATAGATATATAATCATATTCATACCGATTTCTCAGGAACCGGAAAACGGCGTCGCTTTCACCTGAAACAAACAAACAAACAAACATACTGTAAGTATATCTGCAAACCCTAATTAATTTAATTTCTCATTTATTTTCAAAATTGATTATTATTATTATGCTTCACTGTACACCAATTTGTGCTTAATTGACTTGCTGACGTGTTCTTCTTTCACATTTCGTATGAATTTGATCGATCTATTGATACAGTTATGGTTATGATTCTGTAAGTTTGGATCAGTGTGATTTGAATTTGGATCCGTTTTAGATGTGGATCTAGTTTGAGCTAATAGTAAACTGAGTTTATTATGTCTTATTATTGCTTAGTGTTAATGTTAATTAATGCTGATATGGAGAATGATAGAATGGATTAATTTATGCCTATGCTTATTGCTACATTTTATTTTATGGATAGTGATTTGTTTTTTTTATTTATGTATAATCATATAGTTGATAATAGGAAATTAGGAATAAATCGATTCGAAACCGAAAAATCCAAACCGAACCGTAACAAAAACCGACGGTTTGGTTTTTGTGTTTGTAAAAGCCGAACTAACGGTACGGTTCGGTTTTGGTTTTGCTTATGATAAAAACCGAAATAACCGGACCTAATTTCTAGATTTTTACTTTTTTTTAGTTTTTTATTTTTTTAAAGTAATTTATAAGAATTTAATAAATATGCAACTCAAAAACTTTTGGCCAAATGTATAATAGTCTATTAGTTAACAATTAACAGAATTATTTCTACCTAAATTCATTATTTTCGGCCTAAAATTTTCAAGCTCAAATGGCAAAAACCGTAAAAACCGAAACCGAAACCAAACGATTTTAAAAGACCAAAAACCGAAGTTTTGGTTTTCGGTTTGGTTTTAGCCCAAAACCGCACCACTCACACCCCTAGTTATTAAAAGCCCTCGCTTCTTGCACCTAGGTCCATTATTTCAGGTGATGCTCAATAAATGGGCTTCTAGTTCCTAGGCGAGTGCTTCGGCATAGTGTAGGACAGGAACATGAGAAGGTAAAAACCTAGCAAAAGAAACGCAAGGACTGCGATTGAAACTTAGATCTAGGAGAGGTCAAAGGAATTACATTCAACATTTTGTTATTCAAATTTTGGAATTGCATTTGAATCTTGACTACTTTAGAACTTCTGGTACTAATTAGATGATTTAAATGTTGCCTTTAAATAAAAAGATGATTTAAATGTTATATAATAGCCTTTATTAATTTTATTTAAAGAATAATGTTATTTTTCATATACACAATATATCTTTAATTTTTTTTATTTAAGTGCGCTTTTTTTTTTTCTCAGGCCCTCGCTTTTTTTTGCGCCTGTCGCTTTTAATAACTATGTGTATAATGATTATTGAATGAAAAACTTCCAATTTGTACCAAGTATTACCAACTTTATAGAGCAAGTTAGGTACCTGAAAAAGAGCAATATGCTGGCCCAACCTACAAAAATGTAATGGACCCATGCATATAATATCAAAATAATCATCCTTTTGAAACCTGAGAAGAATTGAAATTGCAGTAAATCTTTTATAATATAAGAAAGAGAATTAAAAATAAAAATGACTGATACTTTCTTGGATAAAATGAAGGATAAAATACTTAGAGCTCATTTTATTGTTTAGCTCCATCAAGAATGCAATTTGTTTAGTTTACTTAGTTTTACTAAATCCAACAATTCATCCCTTGTTTTGTATAATTAATTGTTATATGCATTGACACTATCTGGAATTTAATATGTATTTTTTCATGGTTTCAACTTTTCAGGTATTCTAGCCTGTGTTCCAAATTTTTATTTAGCCCTCTAGCATTTTGGTGGATTTTGTAAGCTCATTGGGAGCTGCTCTTATAATTACCTGGAGATTGACATTTAGCATTTGTCACTTGTAACACAATGAAAGGCGTGTATCGCAGGTCAGTTGATGCGCGCGCGCACACACATACACACACACACACTAAACATTGGATCACACTCGTTGATTTTTCTAAAAAGATGTGAGTTTTGTTTGGCTGAGTCACTTGAGCCATATTGAGTAATCACTTTTGTTATTTTTGATCTAGTGGTGTTTTCAAGAAGTCAAATGGTGGCGGGAAACTAATTATAACCACAATTATGGGAATTGTAGTTGGATATTTTATTGGTGTTTCTTTCCCATCTGTCTCTCTCACCAAGGTATATTTTCACCACATAAACCATTTATTGTTTACTTCTGAATCTTGGGTATATTTTCACCACATAAACCATTTATTTGAATTTCAATTTACTGTAATAACATCATTGCAGGTTATTTTACCTTCTAGTATTTATTCACCATTTGATGTAACAATGCGTGAGGACCGTTCTAAAGCCCTTGAACGCAGTTTCCCTGAAAATCTTGGTTCTAGTAATACACCTAAGGTATATTTTCTAAGGATTTTAGTCACCATTTGAATTATTAGTCAGAAAAATTGGTTTTTAATTGAGCACTTTAATTACATTATGCCTGTGTACCAGATTTATGTTCCAACAAATCCTCGGGGTGCTGAGACATTGCCTCCGGGAATTGTGGTTGCAGAAACCGACTTATATTTGAGAAGATTATGGGGCGAACCTAGTGAAGTATGCTTTCTTATGTTTACTTCGGTTTATATTTTTATAACTTGAACTGTATTTTAAAATGTGGGATTTTCAGGACTTCAAGAAAAAACCAAAGTACTTGGTGACTTTCACTGTCGGTTGGGGTCAAAGGGACAATATTGATGCATCAATAAAAAAGGTTCCACAATATTAAATATATCCATTTTTATTAAATCTTATACTTATTTGAGGATACTAAAGTTTGATCATATGACTCTTTGTAGTTTTCTGGGGATTTCCAAATCTTGCTTTTTCACTATGATGGCGTAGTCACCGAGTGGGACCAATATGAGTGGTCAAAGCAGGCAATCCACATCAGCGTTCGGAAACAAACCAAGTGGTATGGACTGTATGGTTGAGTTTCTGTTATAACAAACTTGTTATTTACATGTTTTACTTTTTAAGGTTTTATTGTATCTAACTTTTTTTAACAGGTGGTATGCAAAGAGGTTTTTGCATCCTGATGTTGTAGCAGCGTATGAGTATATTTTCATTTGGGATGAAGACCTCGGTGTTGAACACTTTAACGCAGACAGGTATTTTTGTCGTTTATTTCTTGATTGTAAATTGAGAATTCAATTTATTATGTGTGTGTTTTAGGTATATTCAGTTGATAAAGAAGCATGGTTTGGAGATTTCTCAACCGGGTCTTGAACCTAATAATGGATTAACTTGGCAAATGACAAAGCGGAGAGGTGATAAGGAAGTTCACAAGTAGGTTATGATTGTTTAGTTATTTATATTTGTATAATGTTTCATGAAATAGTTCTTTAATGTGGGCCATGCTTTAAGTTATATATGTCTTTACTGGTTTATAGGGATACAGAAGAGAAACCGGGATGGTGCAGTGATCCTCGTTTGCCTCCATGTGCAGCGTACTCTCTCTTTATACACACACACACACACACACGAGTTGTAATGCATGATAATTTGGTTTCACTACAATTTTTACTTGTTTTATTCAGATTTGTAGAGATTATGGCTCCTGTATTCTCTCGGTCCGCGTGGCGGTGTGTGTGGCATATGGTTCAGGTAAAGATACATATCAAGTATAGGGGTGTAAACAAGCCAAGCCCGAGCTCAACTAGGCTTGAGCTTGGCTCGTTTTGACTCATGAGAGCTCAAGCTTGAGCTCCGCTCATTTTGATATACGAGAGCTCGAGCTCAGTTTGTGATTCGTTCTTTCAAGAAAAATAAGACCGTACAAATACGTCAGGCCCGTTATTTATTTTTCGAGCTCTGCTCGTTATTCTTTTTTTCAAGCTCGTGATTCGTTTTTTCGGCTTAATGTTTATTTATTATTAATTAATTTATACAAATTAATTATTTTTTATATATTTTTCATATATAACATAATATATATGAAAAGTGAAGTTGCACTAATTTTGACGTTATTTTACTAATCTTGTGAAAATAACGTTGGCGGAAGGTTAATCAGGCATCATGTGGTGGCGTTGATAGCCGAAAGACAAGGGTACATGCACTAATCGGTCGGTGTCCCGATGGTTGATGTTATGTGTCTTATGTCCAAGGCTTGATGCAAAACTACTATCGAGCCGGGGGTCTCACCGGAAGCAGCCTCTCTATCCCTATGGGGTAGAGGTAAGGCTGTCTACATCTTACCCTCCTCAGACCCTACCATAGCTTTGCTATTGGTGGGATATACTGAGTACGATGATGATGATATATAACATAATATATTTTATTTAGTTACTAGTTATTTTATCATTACTATAGAGGGGAGAAGGGGTAGAGGACGACCTAAATTGACTTGGGATGAGAGGATTAGGCATGATTTGATAGACCTAAACCTCTCCGAGGACATGGTTGAGGATAGGAATTCGTGGAGAAGTAGAATTAAAGTTAAGGATTTGTAGAGAGAATTGAATAACTTAGGGCTTAGACTTAACTTATTTAGGTCACATACCATAATGGTATTTCCCTTACATATAATATTATTATTATTATTATTATTATTATTAGCTTTTATATTGCTGTTAAACTGTGACCTTATTATTAATATTATTATAATTAGTAGTAGTTTTTATATAACTGTTAAACTTTGATTTCCTTTATTTTGCTTCATACACATGTACTTAGAGCCGAGGGTCTCTCTGGAAGCCACCTCTTTATTCCTTTGGATAGAGGTACGGTGTGCCTACATCCCACCCTCCCCAGACCCTACCTATAGCTTTGCTGTCGGTGGGATTTTACTGGGTATGATTGATTGATTGATTGATTATTTTATCATAATTTTATGTATAATAAATAGTTTTGTATAAATATAAATTTAATACATAAATTGAAAATCATATAATTATTAGGCTTGCAAGAGCTTGATAATTGAAACTCAGCTTGGGCTCGTTTATTAAACAAGCTTATTTAAAGGATCGAGCTCGTTTAACTTTGACTTGATTTGAGCTTCTAGCAAGCCTATCTCGAGTAGCTCATGAGCCGGGCTTGGCTCGTAGAAGATGCGTTCGAATCTTAGAACCCTTCGAATCTTATCATTTACAATAATTCTAACATTAACTTTATTTGTTTTTGCAGAACGATCTGGTGCATGGATGGGGTTTGGATTTTGCACTTCGAAGATGCGTTAACGTCAGTCAATCAGTCAATCATCTGTTTTATATTCCTGTCATGTAACTTATTATTTATACTAATATCAACTTTATGACCTCACAGCCTGCACACGAGAAAATCGGCGTTGTTGATTCACAGTGGATCATTCATCAAGTCGTTCCTTCTCTCGGTAGCCAGGTGAGTCATCATTTTGTTTGAAATACTAAACAGCGATCGATTAATATTATTATTGTTATTATTTTTTAACAAATTCAGGGTAAGTCTGAGAACGGTGAAGCTCCATGGAAAGGGGTAAGAGATAGATGCAAAAGCGAGTGGGCGTTGTTTCAAGATCGGCTTGCAAATGCAGATAAAGCTTACTTTAAACAGATGGGATAGAGCGGAAGGAAGCCGTGTACATTGTTTCGTTTGTTTATTGACCCGCTTTGACCCGGTTCAGCCCGTACTGTAGCATATAATCCCACGATATGATGAGAATGTGTCAGTTTTTGTGCATAGTTCCTTTGTGGTTGGTGTTTTGTAAAGATGGTAATACTTTTGTATAATCTTATATACTTTTAGTTGGACTAGAAATGACATGAGTTGTGTTTGATCTTCTGGCCCAATCGGAAGTATTGTATGGTCTTATTTTTCTAGATTTTGTTTAGTGCAAATGTGTGTTAAGAGGATTACATCAATGTCAAAATTAACTTGAATTATTGGTAGGCAAAGGTTGTTGAGTCATGACCCAAGCTGTTAGGAGTATCATTCAAGATGCACTCATTCCACCTAACTAATAAATTAATTAATGTAACTATTTTTTATACAACTCATGTTTTGTTTAATCTTTTTTTATTTTTATAATTATTGTCGTAGAGTAAAGTTTTGTTATGTACCATTGTTGGTGGTGTAATATTAGAGATACAAATTTCTGACACGATACAAACATAGCGAAAACGTTCATAGGATTAGGTTTATATTAAGCAGACTCGGGTCGCCCTGATTGATTTGCGGGCTGATCTGTGTACTTTATACTTTCTTTTAGAAACTGAGAATTAATTTGGGATAATTATTTTATACACATTTTTATTTTTTGTAAATTTCCAGTTTTGATGTATTAATATACAAAATAATATAAACTTTTTTGTAGGTAACCGACGTGCTCGTACCAACCCATGAACATGCGTATTGTGTTAAGGTTAGGTTCTTATGTCACACTATTTCCAGGATCAACCCGTTAACCCGCTAATCCTAACTGCTATAAGAAGTTAAACATATACTTTTAGCTTTGAGAGAACATTTCAAAACAAACTTAGCCGATAACTTATTACCTGAATTCCCGGAACAAGAATTGAAGAAAGACGGTGTGCTGCATAAGAAGGATAATGGATCAGAAGGTAAAATAGATGATGAGTCAGATGAATTCTTTGATTTCCCGGAACCTTTATACAATGACGAATCAGAAGGTAACCGGGCTGCTGATAATAATTCTAGAATATACTCTCAGGTAAATAGTATGGTACTTGATATTTTATTTAAAGGTTTCTGATCATATTTTATTTAAAGGTTTTTAACATATGAATTTATCAAAGCAGAAAAAGAGTTATTCGGATTCTGACACAATTGTATGGAATGAATGTGTATCACACAACTACATAATCTCTCTTCCTGAAGAGCAAATTGGTGATCTGCCAAACAGTTGGTCGACACCAGAACCGTCTTTGTTTCAAGTTCGGGGCGAAACCTTTTTTGAAGACCATAAGAAAGTTAGTCAAATTATGTTGCATTCATCTAATGTTTTTAATAAAAAGAAAATAGTCATGTGTTTAGTTCAAATTGTTATTTGTTAATGTTTGTATTGGTCCTCCAGATTGTAGCAGAAAATACATTGCTACAAACTGTTGCGGTTGACTGGCTAAAATCGGACAAACGAGAAGATCATCTTGCTAGTAGACCCGAAAACATTGTTCAGGTTTGTGATGCAGCGTATTAATAGAGATTGAAGGCTAATCACGTTGATTCTACGAATACCCGTGATGATCCTTCCCAAACCCCCAAACTCGACCCAAAAGGCAGAAATTTGAAAAGCCAAAAGTTTTTTATTCAATTCTGATCAAAGATTAGTCATAATACATTCATAACATATTAATAGAGAATTCAAAATAGGCTTGGGCCGAAACAAACAACCATAGGCCCAACAACAGCCTAAAACAAAACCCGAAAAGTAGACAAAAACATAAAAATGCCTCAAAAGTGTATCTAGAAGGTTTATTTTGGAAAAATAAATGGGATAACCCGCCTACGGCCGGTTACCACAACGTAGCCCACATTCCAACGGTCGTTTTGATTGGTAGCACGCCTGAAACGGAGGCCCATAGCCCAAGTTAAGCCCATTTTCGTGCAGCCCATTTTGAAGTGCGATCTTAGGCCTCCAGAAACATCATGGCCCAGTCTTCTACACTTGGGCTCACATCAGTTTGTCTCTTAATTTTTGTTTCTTGGTTTGAAATTTACGAAACTCACTAGATTTTTTTTTTCAGAAATATGCAGCTGATGGTCGTCCAGAGTTTTTCATTGTTGTTAACTTCCAAGTAGTTAAAGTAAAAATTATGTTTTGTAAAACACGTATTCGACTAACCTTAGAAAGTGTTCAACAAAACAAGAGTAGTTCAAATTTTCAAACTCGACTTGATTAATATTTGTGTGAATGTTATGATGAATCAGATCCCGGGTTCAACAACATATAATCTTGCTTTTTATTATGCAACGCGTACACCTATCAAAGATATACCCTTGCTAGAGAGATTTATAGAAGGAGATGATGCATTTAGGAATTCAAGATTTAAGATCATCCCTCTTGTAACTAAAGTGAGTAGACATTATTGTATCATTGTATGATAAAATAGACTAAAACATATATTAAACTTATGGTTTGTTACACACACAAAATTCTTTTTTAGGGACCATGGATTCTCCGGCATGCTATTCATAGGCCGACTCTAGTCGGTCATGTCCTAAAAATCAACTACATTCGCGGGGAAAACTACTTGGAGGTAAATTATTAAATCAACTCTAGAGTTATGTTTTATTGTTTATAAACTTAAACCATTTGAAAGTTGTTGTAGATGGATATTGATGTTGGTTCATCGGCACTTGCAAGGGGGTTAGCCGTCAAGACTTTCAGTTGTTTCAGTAGTATAATAATTGATTTCGCATTTGTTATACAGGTATTTAAACTCAAAACCAAATCTTACCAAACTCGACACTAACATACATTTGGTTTTCAAGTAATTAAAAATTTATGCAACTTGTGCAGGCAAACACACGAGACGAGCTTCCAGAGAATCTACTTGGAGCATGTCGTTTAAGCCATCTCGATCTCTCTAAGGCTGTTTGGGCAAACCAATTATTTAAACCATACGAGTTCTTTAATCCTCAACCTGAAAGGTGTTATAGGCATATAGGTCCAAACTGAAAGGTGATCATAAAAAACTACACTCGATTATACAAAAATTGAAAAAAATAATTGAAATGTGTAGAATATGGCTGTTTGATTTTTTTCACTGGTCTATCAAAAGTTCATATGGTATGAGCTTAATAATTAAGGCATGAGACTATAGATGGTTGGGCTTATGTTGTTTTTCCATTCCATACAAATTGTACAAGTTATAAAGTATGATCATATTTTACTGTTTTACCACATATTGTACAAGTTAACATGTTATGAGACCTCTTGCCGATGAAAAATAAAATACTGACAGTTGATCTAGCTAGCTTTTTAAACGTACAAGTTACAAAGTATGATCATATTTAACCATGAGTTGTCGACAGTCGACTAAAATTGGTTTTATTACGGGATGATTGTAAATGATTAACTAACTATATATATTAGCTTAGTTGATTAATAGTGTACTTAAACCTAATGAGTGCATCAATATGGATCACGACGATTTGAGCTAGTCTACTTCCTTTTAAACCCAATGCGAGCTACATCTTCAAACTCTAATCGAATCCGAATCCACATATTATCAAATCTCATCGGTCTTCTAATTTAATTATTGATTTAACCATTAATAATTAGCTATTTGCGGGTGGAATCAAGATCGAATAAAGTAAGAGTTGGTTGGGAAAATTGGTGTAAGTTCAATGTTGTGAACATATTATTACCCTCGTAATTTGTAATTTAATGACTAGTTAATTGCCAGCTATCCTTCACTTGTAGCCTAGTGATATGATGTGAGGTTGTCAATTCAAATCCCAATGCTACTTGAGTATTAGCCCCATCGTGTGTTACGTCAGAGAGTCATGCTCTTGTAATGACACAACGATTGTTAAGTGCCTACTGACGGTATGGTTTTCCAGGGAAACATCCAAACCAAATTCTAAAATCAGCGTGAAATCGGTTAAGAAAACATATTGTGAGTAAAATGATAAAAATACTGCCTTTAAATAATAATAAATTATTTAAATCGGTAGCATTGGGCCATCGGTCGGAATACGTGCCGGCCAGTTAAACTGTATCGGTTACTTTCAGATCCGTTACAGTTTATTTATCTTAACCTAACCTCTAAATCACTCTCGCCGCCACCGTTGACTCCGGCGAGCTGGAACTAGTAATATTTCAGACAGAATCGAACGTTCTGGACGATCCGAGAGCTTAATTTGAATATAATTCCCCGGCCACCTGAGCTTCCTGCGGCGGAGTACGCAAATCGACGGCGTTATTGTGCAGCACGAGATCCTTCACTTTATATACAGGTATTCAATCACCAAAAACCCTAGTTTTACAGATAAAACCTAAATGTTAATTATTATTAAATTATTTCCATTTGTTAACAGTAATTAATTGGATTGAAGTTGACTGACTGATTGACTATTAGGAGTTCAGTGAATGGATCATGTTCTTAGATTAGCTCTGCTGCTTATGCTTCTTGTCAATGGTATGTATCAGTTGTTGGGTTTCTATGAAATTAACAAGCTTAGTTAACCATTTAACTAGTCACAATTAAGGCGGAAGCGTGATATTTACAAACTAAACATATGTATCCATGTGTTTATATATGTATATGTTCATGAATAACCTAGTTTATTCATGTTATAAGATTACCAATAATCTATTTACTAGAAACCCGAAGCAAGGATCAAATGATACGGAAAAGCTAAACTATCAAGCTTGTAAACACTTACATTCTTAACCCTTTAAGAGTTTAGTAGATGGTTGAAGAAGATGATGATGTGAATGCTAGACTTTCAAAGGAAAACCCTCAAACGGAATATACCCCGAGCCTCCAACACACACCGAGCTATGCTAGGAAGCTTGAACACGAAAAAACCCGAGACCCGAGCCCTTCCTTTTTCTTTTGGCCGTAAACAAGAAAGAAAGAAAGAAAGGAAGAGTTGTTATTTTTTGTTTACTTGAAAGTGTATATATCTTGATCTTTTCTTTTCCTTTTCATCATTATACACCATCATGCATAACATGGTGTTTGGTATTTGTTTTAGTCAACACTCAACCTTTTCATGACAATATTATTGATCAAGACATGGGGTGTGGGGCCCACCCAAAACCGGCCCCAATATATTTATTTATTTATTATTATTTTTTTTTTTTTTATTTTATACTTTATAAAATATATAAACACCCCATCTTTTATAAACCATTTTATAAAAGAATACATAGTTAAATAATCATTCCAATAATAATTATTTGAATAAATAAATTAACCAATTAATTTATCTAACACTTTCAAGTAAATATTCAGAAACCCGATTTTCTGAATGTGTCGTGTTCAGTATTTGTTTTATAGATCTTATCTTAACAAATATATAATTGGTGTGTGTCTAACTCGTTATTGGGTATGACCCGACTTGGATCAAACACGGCTAGCCACATTAACCTAATTATGTGTCTCGGGCATACGGTATTCCAACAATCTCCCACTTGCACGTGACTCATAAGAAGTTAATGCTAATGGTGAATACCGCCTAACAACAGGTCACCACCACTAGTGTGTTTGACTAAGTGCCATTCAATAACATCATCCCCTTCAAGTCCATACTTGATATGATATAGGTAAGTCTTATCATTATATCCCTTTGTTACTAGATGTCCTGTTAAATCGAAGAGACACAGAGTGATCATTCTCTCAATGATTTAACTTAACAGGCCTTAGACATCTAAACTCTCAACACATAAGAGGAACAAATCCCATCTTGACTGCATACATCCTTGTTGACATCTCGTATGATATCTGAGCTCTTTCTTTTACGTCATCGTGTTACCGAAAAACAAAGAAGAGAGTCAAGTTATCAGACTTGATGAAAAACCAGATCCAATATGCATCTCAGGTCAAAGGACACAATAATACTCGCCTTTACTCAAGGATTACTTATGATCAGTTGCACTAACTCTATGCAGTGATCCTTGAGAGCGGATCATGTCCAATATTTGTATCCCACAAATATTTATAAACCTTGGTGGCAAACCTATGCCCTATATTCATCACATGAATATCAACCAATCCCAGTTCATAATAGTCTTACCTTCATGCCTGTTCCCACAAGCATGATCGACTACGGACGTTTAGAACAACATAAGTCATTCATGGATTAAACATGCAAATATAGAACATAACTCATTGAATAATTAAACATAATTAATTTTCATGAGATACCCATTATATTCGTTCTTATACAAACACTAAACACAGATTAAATCCACTCACTAGAATACCGAAGTCCTAATGCACAAACATGACCCTCATGCTTTGGCCTATCGAGGAGCTTCGTGAGTGGGTCCGCAATATTTTGATCGGTATGAACTTTATGAATACATATCTTTCTCTTTTCAACTTCATCCCTTATGTAGTTGAATCTGCGCTCAATGTGCCTCGTTTTCTGATGAGCACGAGGCTCCTTGATCTGTGCAATAGCACCCTCATTGTCACAGAATATCTCTAGGGGCTCCTGAATGGTAGAGATAATCCCTAGATCCATGATGAACTTTTTCATCCATGCAGCCTCTTGGGCTGCCATTGAAGCGGCGATGTACTCAGATTCTGTAGTGGATAACGCGACAACATCCTGCTTCGAACTCTTCCAAGAGACAGCGCCTCCATTCAAAATGAAGACATATCCCGACTGTGATCGAGAATCATCTCGGTCAGTTTGGAAACTCGCATCCACGTAACCCTTTACGACGAGTTCCTCCTCACCAGACCCATATATTAAAAACATATCCTTAGTCCTTCTAAGGTACTTTAATATATTCTTGACAGCCATCCAATGACTGTCACCTGGGTTGTGCTGGTATCTACTCGTTATGCTTAAAGCATACGAGACGTCCGGTCTAGTGCACATCATTGCATACATAATAGATCCTATTGCCGAAGCATAAGGAACATGCTTCATCCTATCCTGCTCTTCCTTAGAGCTAGGACTTTGGGATGAGCTTAACACGGTTCCTCTAGGAATAGGTACCAAACCTTTCTTAGAGTTTTCCATCCTGAACCTTTTCAGGATTTTATCAATGTACGCACTTTGATTGAGTCCGATCAATTTCCTTTGTCTATCCCTATAGACCTTTATTCCCAAGATATATGTCGCTTCTCCAAGATCCTTAATTGAGAAACGACTACTTAACCACGCTTTAACGTTTTCCATACTTGGTATATCATTTCCAAATAAAAGTATATCATCGACATACAAAATAAGGAAAATGATTATACTCCCACTAGCCCATTTATACACACACGCCTCATCACTGTTTTGGACGAAACCAAACGCTTTGATTTCTTTATTAAAACGATGATTCCACATCCGTGATGCTTGTTTCAACCCGTAGATTGATTTCTTTAACTTACAAACTTTATCTGGATTAGATGGATCGACAAAACCTTCAGGCTGAACCATATGGACATCTTCCTCAAGATATCCATTTAGAAAAGCGGTCTTGACATCCATTTGCCATATCTCATAATCAAAATGAGCTGCAATGGCAAATAATATCCTAATCGACTTAAGCATCGCGACCGGCGAGAAGGTTTCATCATAATCAATCCCTTGAGTTTGCGTGAAACCTTTTGCTACAAGTCGTGCTTTGTAAGTATCTAAATTTCCATGCATATCGGTCTTCCTTTTGAAGACCCACTTACATCCAACCAGTTTGGAGTTAAGTGGACGATCAACCAATTCCCAAACTTGATTATCGTGCATGGATTGCATCTCGGCGCTCATGGCTTCAAGCCACTTGTCACAATCAGGTTGTGACATAGCATCTTTGTAGGAGATCGGTTCATCCGAATCGACCAAGTAGCAATCATCCACAAGAAATCCATATTTCTTGGGAGGTCGACTAATCCTATTAGATCTGCGAGCAACGTGTGTATGATCAACCATTTGATCATCTTCAACATCCTCGTGTTGAAAGCTAGTATCGACCAACTGTGTATCATCCAGTGATTCTTGAACCTCTTCAAGTTCCACTCTCTTTTCACTAGGTCCTTCCATAAGGAACCTAGTTTCTAAGAAGTATCCTTTGCGTGAAACAAACACTTTTTGTTCACTAGGATCATAGAATATATATCCTATATCATCCTTTGGGTATCCTATGAAGATACACCTGATGGATCGAGCCTCAAGTTTATTTGGGGTGTCACGTTTAACATAAACTATGCATCCCCATACCCTTAAATATGAAAAGGATGGAACCTTTCCATGCCACACTTCATAGGGTATTCGATCCACCTTTTTGGTCGGGGCCATATTCAAAATACGAGCCGCTGTGAGTAGCGCATATCCCCAAAATGATGGCGGTAGTGAGCTTCATGCCATCATTGATCGAACCATGTCCAACAGTGTTCGATTCCTCCTCTCGGATACTCCGTTATGTTGAGGAGTTCCAGGAGGAGTGAGCTGTGAAATAATTCCACAATCTCTAAGATGACCTTGAAAAGCATCACTTAGGTATTCGCCTCCTCTATCGGAGCGGAGTACCTTGATTGTTCGGTCGAGCTGATTTTGTACTTCATTTTGAAATTCTTTGAACATTTCAAAGGCTTCATGTTTGTGTTTCATTAGATAAACATACCCATATCGACTAAAATCGTCGGTAAAGGTAATGAAGTACCTTTCACTATTCCTACTAGTTGGCTTGAAAGGTCCGCATACATCCGTATGTATGATACCTAACAAATCCTTAGCCCTTTCATTTGTACCTTTGAAAGGCTCTTTGGTCATCTTGCCTTGAATACAAGATTCACACTCATCAAACGAACCTAACTCGTTTGTTTTCAAAAGACCTTTCTTTTGGAGAGTATTTATACGATTCTTGTTTATGTGTCCAAGGCGACAATGCCAAATGTAGGAATCACTCAAATCCTTTTTGAGTCTTTTAGTAGAAGTTTGATATAATGAGCTATTTAAGGTATTATCATGAACCAATTCATAAATACCGTTGTTTGGTACAGCTTTAAAATAAAAGATACCATTAGATGATACATGCATTTCTGATCTTACAAATTTAAAGTCAAAATTACATTGTCTAAGAAGGTGCACAGAAATAATGTTCCTAGTCAAACTAGGAGCATACAAAACATTTCTCAAAACAACTTCCAAACCACTTGGAAGCGATAAAGTGAAGTCTCCTCTAGCGACCACGTGCACCCTTGCACCGTTGCCCATGAAAAGATTCACTTCGCCCTTCTTTAAGTCTTCATTCTTTTTGAACCCCTGCAACCAATTGCAAATATGAGTTCCACATCCGGTATCCAATACCCATGTGTTAGAAGAAATAAGATTTAGCTCAACATTAATCATAAAGACATTACCCGAGGTATGCGCCGCATTCCTCTTGTCTTTTAGCTCTTTTAGGTAGACCGGGCAATTGCGTTTCCAGTGTCCGGTCTCCCCACAACCAAAACAAGGATCATCCTTATGACCCCTCGGTTCCATAACCTTTTGTTTCTTTGCCATAACCGGTGATTTGCCCTTACCCTTAAGATGCACAGGAGGACCCTTTCTTTTGGCTACCTTAGCCTTAAGATTGGGTTGAGATCGATTCTTGGATCTACCTTCATTGATCGCAAACATGGGTAAAACCCTTTTGCCCATGCTCGCCTCGGCTGTTTTAAGCATTGAGTGAAGTTCTCCAATGGTTTTGTCCCACCCGTTCATGTTATAATTTAATACGAAAGTGTCGAACCTTTTCGACAAAGAGTTAAGGATCAAATCCGTTGCTAACTCTTTTGAGATGGGACAATTGAGCTTGGCGAGGCGATCAATGTAACTTTTCATCTTAAGTACATAAGTTGAAACTGGTTGATTATCATCCATTCTACATGCATGCAAGGCTCGAACCGTTTCGAACCTTTCAACTCTTGATTGCTTAAGGAACATTTCCTTAAGTTGAGTAATCATGTCGTACGCATTATGGTTTTCGAAATCCTTTTGGATTTCGGGAACCATAGTCGCCAACATGAGGCATGACACTTGAATGGAATCTTCCGTGAGTTTGACCCAATTCATATATTCGACCTCACTTCCCTCTTCCGGTTCTTCGGGGATAGGTGTTTCCAAAACATGATATAATTTTTCTTGTTTTAGAACAATCCTTAAATTTCGGAACCAATCCGAAAAGTTATTGTGGTTAAGACGGTCTTTAGCGAGAATAGATCGGAGAGATACGTTTTGGACGTTAGGGATTATGTTGTCGTCGACGTGTGCGGCCATCTGCAGAATTTTAATTAAGTTCATTTTAGTGTTTTACCTTTTAATTATTAATACCCTTTTTATATATACCAAATATAATTAATAATTAAAATCTAGAATCCAACGATAAACCCGACTCCGGTTAGGTGACCTTTTTCCCATTGTCGGTTTATCAAGGTAGTTATTCATAACAATTGCAAACCCTTTTGCAACTTCTAGAGTTTATGGGACCGGTTCGAAATCATATTTCGTGTCGGCATGTTTATCCCATCAACACCTATTAGACCCCATGCTTGGGTGACCCTCTTCACATGGTTCTAATTTAAGTCGTCCTACTTGTATCAACTTGTAATATTAACATACAAACGGTTAGGTGACCTTTTTCCCATTTATATGCCAATATTACCTCAACATATTAATTTACTCTACGTGGTTAGGTGACCTTTTTCCCACTAAGAGCTTACTAATATGTTAAGCGTTATACAAAAGGATGGTGTTTTAACTTATTATCCTTAATTTTAAAAGGGAATTTTTAGTTTTAATAATTCTAGTTGTAAAACTTTAAATCATGTTCTAACATGCATTTAGTAACACGATATTTTGAAACCATTTTTCAAAATTCTAATTTATAATAAAGCCATTTTATTATGGGCGTGAGACGGCTAGTTAATAAATCCATTTTATTAAACTATGTGTCACGTAATTACCGATAATTATTAGAACCCGTTTTATGCTTTGTTAATTAATTCTATGTGACGAAGTTGATATCCTAATATCTAACAACCACACAATCAAACAATCAATTAACAAGCATACACAATTATACTAGACATGAGCCACTAAATTAGACCACACTTGTTAGCCGAAACAAGTGTGTGTCTTAGGTCCAATCCTAAGGGACACATGACACATGGATGTTGTAGCTCCCACTCGATCCCGCATCCAAATGCTTCGAGCATCTTCTTCAACCCCGTTGTGATCCACTGGGCTTGAACTTGGGCCTTAGCTTCCATAAGCTTCCATTTGGGCTCAATTGGTGGGCTTAGGTCCTTTTGGGCTTGAATCCCTTAATGGGCTTGTGAGACCCATTATTACCATACCCGGCCCAATTAGGCCCAAACTTCCAATTTTGCAATCTTCTTTATTTTACAAAACAAATGTCCTAATACATTTTTCTATAAAATAAAGATATTACAAATAACCTATTTATTACATACCCATATGAATAAATAATTACAAAATTACAAAATTGCCCCTAATTAATTATTACAAACCGAAACTTGAATAATTAACTACAATCACAACATCAACCACAAACAAACATCCACTTGGTCTACGGCTCGGTCTAGTATTTTCAAACATAACCCGTTATGTCTTAGGAACCCGTTCCAAAACCCCTTGGCTTTATCGGGCCTAGCCCAACCCAATTTTGGGCTTGACCCAATAACGTGATTATGGGCTTCGGCCCACATGTGCAAAACACATGGGCTTCGGCCCAATTAAAAAACTCATGGGCTCGGCCCATTTAACCAAAAATGGGCTTCGGCCCATATAGTTTTTCCCTTTAATTTCCGGTTAGCCCAATAACCATATTAAAGTGGGCTTCGGCCCAAATTCACCCGAATTGGGCTTCGGCCCATTTACTCGGTTTTAATTTTTTTTTTTTTTTTTTTGAACAAAGCCAAAAACAATAACAAGATTAAATACAAAAAAAAAAACATGCATGTTAATTTTTGTATAAAATCTTTCAAGGGGAAAAAATATAAAACCGAGAACCCGAAGCTTAGTTTCCCGTATCCCGGCTCTTGATGCCATTTGTTGGGTTTCTATGAAATTAACAAGCTTAGTTAACCATTTAACTAGTCACAATTAAGGCGGAAGCGTGATATTTACAAACTAAACATATGTATCCATGTGTTTATATATGTATATGTTCATGAATAACCTAGTTTATTCATGTTATAAGATTACCAATAATCTATTTACTAGAAACCCGAAGCAAGGATCAAATGATACGGAAAAGCTAAACTATCAAGCTTGTAAACACTTACATTCTTAACCCTTTAAGAGTTTAGTAGATGGTTGAAGAAGATGATGATGTGAATGCTAGACTTTCAAAGGAAAACCCTCAAACGGAATATACCCCGAGCCTCCAACACACACCGAGCTATGCTAGGAAGCTTGAACACGAAAAAACCCGAGACCCGAGCCCTTCCTTTTTCTTTTGGCCGTAAACAAGAAAGAAAGAAAGAAAGGAAGAGTTGTTATTTTTTGTTTACTTGAAAGTGTATATATCTTGATCTTTTCTTTTCCTTTTCATCATTATACACCATCATGCATAACATGGTGTTTGGTATTTGTTTTAGTCAACACTCAACCTTTTCATGACAATATTATTGATCAAGACATGGGGTGTGGGGCCCACCCAAAACCGGCCCCAATATATTTATTTATTTATTATTATTTTTTTTTTTTTTATTTTATACTTTATAAAATATATAAACACCCCATCTTTTATAAACCATTTTATAAAAGAATACATAGTTAAATAATCATTCCAATAATAATTATTTGAATAAATAAATTAACCAATTAATTTATCTAACACTTTCAAGTAAATATTCAGAAACCCGATTTTCTGAATGTGTCGTGTTCAGTATTTGTTTTATAGATCTTATCTTAACAAATATATAATTGGTGTGTGTCTAACTCGTTATTGGGTATGACCCGACTTGGATCAAACACGGCTAGCCACATTAACCTAATTATGTGTCTCGGGCATACGGTATTCCAACATCAGTATATTAGTTAGGGGTGAGTAATCAGTAATAACCGAACCAAAAACCGACGAAATGAACCGAAATTAATTGAATTAACCGAAAAACGGTTTTCGGTTTTTTTGTACCCTAGCTTAACCGAACCGAACCGAACTATTCGTATGTTCATATCTGCTTTATACCTACGTTTCATGTATTTATACCTCCATTTATGGGCAGGCGTTTAGGACACGGTTCGATGGGGGCACAATTTTAATATATATTTGTATATAACATGTTTTTTTAAAACATTAATGAATGGAGCTGAGCCTAAAAAATCTGAAAAAAGGGCTAGTAATTTAGTAATTAGTTTGTTTATGTTTAATTCGGCAAAAAAATCAGGGCCTGGTAATTTAGAATTTAGTCTGTTTATGTTTAATCGGGCTGAAAAATCTGAACTTTTTGTATAAGGCCTGTTTTATGCATTTATACCTTCATTTCATGTATTTCTATGTAAAAGTTTTAGCCCAAGTTCGATTTTCGTTATTAACCAAACCTAACCAAAAATCGACAAACTAACCGAATAAACTGAACCGATTAACCGAAAACCGATTGGTTAATTTGGTTGAGGCTAATAACCAAACCGAACCATGCATACCCCTAATATTAGTTGTTATTTTAAAAGTTTATTAAAATATGTGTAATTGTCATGATAATCGTTATTATTTTTTATTACTGTTGTTTCATTGGCTTTCAGTTTACCCGCCGTCAAACGCTCTTGATTTCGAGCATTGCACGGCTGCTGTCAAGCAATGGGCATCATCATCTCTTCACTCTGATACCAAAGATAGTCACATTTTAAAAGATTTGTTGTTTTTCCTTCATGTTCCAAGAACCGGAGGGCGAAGTTATTTGTATTGGTAAAATTTTTTACCTTTTATACATCAGCCTTTGTATAATTATATTACAATGTAATTTGATTAAGATATGTATTGATATACAGCTTTTTGAAGAAACTCTACACTAGCTCTCTGGAATGCCCGGGTTCTTATGATAAACTACATTTTGATCCTCGGTATGTTTTATATACATTTAAAAGTTTAGACCTTTTTGGTTTTTAAATCTTATAGCTACATGTTTTTGTGCAGAAAACGGAATTGCAGGTTATTGGCGACTCATGATGACTATAGCATAATGACCAAACTGCCCCGGGAGAAAACATCAGTGGTAACGTTACTTAGATGTCCGATTGAGCGTGTATTTAGTGCATATGAGTTTTCAATAGAAGTTGCAGCTCGGTTTTTGGTGCATCCTAACATGACATCAGCATCAAAAACATCTGCACGTCTGCGTTTAAGAAAACGTATTATAAGCACGCTCGAGATTTGGCCGTGGAAGTATTTAGTTCCTTGGATGATGGAGGACTTGTTTTCTCGGGTATGTTTGTATAAAATTATAAATCTTTTTGTTACTATTTAAGAATTTACTAATGAGTAACTTTTTTTATTACCATTACCATGAACAGAGGGATGCTAGAAAAATAAAAGGTTTGCCTTATACTTACGGGAATGACTCGTATAACATGAAGGAAATTGTTATGCCGTTACATGAATACATTAATCACCCGGTAGCTTTAGACATCATTCACAATGGTGCAACTTTCCAGGTATAAGTTTTGGTGACCGGTCAAACTCGGTCAACTTATTGTGTTTGTTTAATGTTCTTGCAAATAGGTTGCAGGTTTGACAAACAATTCTAATAACCGGGAGGCGCATGAAGTTCGCCATTGTGTCATGACACATCAGACTCTTGGAAAATATGTACTTAAAGTTGCAAAGGTAATTAAATTTTTAAAGGCTAACGGACGGGCCCGTAGTTTAAGAGTTGATCGTTTGACTTTTTGATGCAGAAAAGGTTGGATGACATGTTATATGTTGGACTTACCGAGGACCACAAAGAATCTGCTACAATGTTTGCAAACTTAGTCGGTTCACAAGTGATTTCACAGTTAGCTGCTTCCAATCCGGTCACTGAAGCAGTAAGTAAAAACGGGTAAATTTCATAAAACGGCAACATTCAAATGTAAATATTTAAAATTAGTTTTAACATTAGTTTAATTTGCTTGCTGAACAGGGAAACAAAACGTTAAACGATGAAGCACAAACTGAAAATGTAGCATTACTTCATTCTCTTTGCATCCTTAACTACTCTAAATGTAAAACACGCTGACTAAGAGGCGTTTATGATTAGATGACAGTTGGAAAACTTATGGAAATTTATGGGACTTGTGTTTCTAAGTTAAGATCGTCTCAGTCAAAAAGGCGTGTTGATTCTTTTTAAAGAATATCTCCAGCAAACTTTACGAAAGAGGTATGCTTCTACATTTCTTTCTTGTATATGTCTTTTAAACTGACATGAAACTTATGTTATATTTTGTATAATTCAGGCGCGACTTCATGTTTCTGAAGCGGTTCTCAACAAAATCACTTTGCTAGACAGTCTGGATGTTGAACTATATAAACATGCTCAGAAGATATATGTAAAACAACGTCAAGTTATGGAGCAAAAGTTGGTTGTTTCTGACAAGCTTGTAAGTTCCTTTTTAAGAAATTTGGATTTTAATAATTCAAACTCTCACTTATTGGCCAATAATAATCCAAACTAGCATTTTGACTAATGATAATCCTAACTTTCACTTTTGTTGCCAAAAGCATTCCCGATAGCATAATCTTCACAGATTTTACACTCCATTTGCATTTGATTATACTCGATTTCGCTAATACATTTCTCCATGTCGTTCATAATCATTATTGTGAGAGAAACGAGTGAAAATCAAGTATAAATCTGTATTTGGCAACAAAAGTGAAAGTTAGGACATGTGGGGAGGAAAGAAACGTCTCTACTCAGCCACAAAATTTATTTTGTACACGGCCGGGGGGGGGGGTCTATTTTTCTCTTAATAGGAGTTTTGGGTATCGGTTTATATGGTTCTAATGAACCAACATTAAATTTTGATATCAGTTAATTATCGTATCATACGGCTTTGGAAATAATATTCTATATTGGATTTTTTACTGCTTTTTCTGTCAAATTGCCAATTCTACCCCTACATACATGGTTACCAGTTAGAGGCGCATTACAGTACTTGTATGCTTCTAGCTGGAAAAAGTGAAAGTTAGGATTGTCATTAGTTAAAGTCTTGGTATGAATTATTATCGGTCAATAAGTCAAAGTTACTATTATTGAAGTCCAATTTTCCTTTTCTGTAATACCTGTTTGGGTCAACAGAAGTCAAAACCGGGTTTTTATGTTGACTTATGAAATTTGCATTATTTGCAGGAGAGTAAAAGCTAACATTGGTTTTACATGGGAATTTCTTTACTTGATCTTGTTTATATTGTTACTCTTCTTCATTTACCTATATGTAAATGCGAAAAGAAGAATATCAAAAGTTAAAATATAATTATGATCAAATCATAAGTTATTGCGATACAGAAGTAGTTGTAGAACATGGTGTTGATTAGACTTATGAAAGAATATGTTATTGCTTAGCATACAGTTTATTAACTAACTAACACATGTTCTTTGATGATATGTATCATCTTGTTGGTGGTGAATCTGGTGATGATGATATTACTAGTACGGACACATGAACAGCCTATAATAATAAAGTATTAGTCACATTAGTGTACCACGTTCATTTGTTCTAGATAATATAAGATTCAGTTTTGACAATACAACTTTGATTTGACGCGTCAAATGGTTTTAGTCATTTCTTTATATTACATGTTTGGTCCTCCTTGTTTGTTACTTTGTTTCTTCTACTTTATTTTTCTTTTGTTTTGTGTCCTACCAGAGAATTTTCATGAAAAGTTAATAATTTACTGAATGCTTGAAACCATTTTACGGGGGGATTTTTTTTTTAATTTAAAAGATATTCTTAAAATTTTTAGTGCCATATTCTTAAATTTTTGAAATTACAAGATGCTAATGACAACTCAAATTAAAGCCATAAAAAATGCCTAATTAGATAATAGATAAAAGAAATAGAGAAATATTTTAGGGATGAAATTGGAGCTCTAATCAAGAGATTTTTGTTTGCCACATGATTTGTCTTGTCATTTGTCAATATTTTTTGTGTCCATTGCTTATGGGCCTCGTAACTTCATTCATAACTCGATTATACTTATTTCATGTTGGTCCAACTAGGAGTTGGAGTTTGGTAGCTCTTGATTTAGAACCTCATCAGATTTTGAAATCTAACGCTTTTTTCATAAACACATTTTTTTAAGATTCTAACACGTAGGAATATAACAACACACGTCTTTTATATACGATTTATGTTGGATAATCATACTTCGAATGTCAAAAGAAGCGTAATCACACATTAAAATTAGGAGTATTTTATAACAAAAAATAACTTTTCAAACACGCATCAGCAACTCATACTACAACCTTTTTCAAATAATCGTAGAAATGATTGTCAATCGTGTTTTCTCGTATGAGCAATGAAGTAGCATGTTCACCCAAACATCAGTTTACTTTTCTAATCGTTTGAAAATCCCTTATTATGGGTGTAGCTGAGTCAAACCCAAGCTTGACTAGGCTAGAGTTCGACTCGTTTTGACTTACAAGAGTTGGAGCTCGAGCTCGACTGGTATATAACTTATTAAGTAGTTTATATGTGTTTTAAATTACTTTTATATATTTTGTCAAAAACCTTAAATGTGCCTAAGCTTAGCTTGAGCTCGTTTAGTACCTTAAACGAGCCAAAGCTCTCATTTAGATCGGCTGTGCAGCGTGAAATTAGTACATTGAAATCCAAAAAGAGCTTTCCATATCAGGCTTGGGCTCCATAAGTAAACGAGTTTTATTTGAGATTGAGATTCTGTTTGAGCTTTTATCGAGATCCCATCTCATAGATCGCTAGCGGCTCGGATCGTTTGTACTCCTAGTTAAGATGTCAAAACCCGAAAATAAAAATAAAGGAACACAGGTTTAGGGTTGAATTTTGAGTTTTGTTTTTTTAACACCTTGTGTAAAATACTAAAATGACGATTGGCTAAATTCACATATGCTAAATGAATTCAAGAAAGTTGTAAACATAGATACTGCAGGGACCATTAGCATAACTTAAACAAAAACCTTATTCGAAAAGATATATGTTTTATTGTTTAACCAATAATCGTGTGAAACGTGATATGTCGGTGAATGACAAGCAACGCGGGACCCAATCCATGAACCGGGCGTTACATGTGACGGTGGACCCCACTTTCTCATTTCTGTTGCAAACTAATAAATAATATTATTATTATTAATAATAACTCGCTTCACATTTACTCCATCCCTGTTCCCTCCTATATATGTTTCTTTTTTCCTTTTATCACCTACACCGCACCTTTCCATACACCTTCACCCTAAATAATATCAACACCATTTCATTTCCTCTTAAACCTTCACCCTTCGAAAAACAAAAAATTATTAATAATAATAATAATAACACCTAGACACAAAAAAGCTTTTGATGGTACGGTTATGTCGATGGAGTTACAGGTTAGTGTTCTTTATTATATTATTATTATTATATGGTTTTTTTTGTTGTATATTGGTTTATGGGTAAGGTGTGTGTTTATGTTTAGGGTTTGGTTTTTGTGTTTAGGGTAAGTTTTGTTAGCGGCGGGCTAACAAAAGAAAGCTCTTACGACGTCGTTTTGGTTTTTTAAAAAATGAAAGTTTGGGAATATTCGGTTACCAAAACACGCGTTTTTATTTTTATCTTTATTTTATTAATTAAAATGTTGGTACTAACATATGTATTTTCTTTTTCATGTTATTCGGTTATTTCATTTTTATTAATTATTAGTTAATTAATTAATTAAAATGTTCCGAAGTGTTAACTAACTTATTTAATCTGTTGCTTTTTTTATTATTAAATTTATTATATAAATTTTATTATATTTAATATAAATTAACTATTTTGCAATTCAAAAAGGGTTGTTTGCCTTCTTTATTAATGTAAACGCTATATTTTATAATTGATTTATATAAAAAATACAATAATATTTAGAATATGTTTAAGATTATTTTTATTATAATTGTTATTATTATATTATTTTTCTTGATTGCATTTGCACTTGTTCACATTAAAAAGAAAAAAGAGGTGTGGAAAATGAATGAACCATTTATTTTTAAATTTTATATAAGGAAAAGAAATAAATAAAATCACATTTGTTTTTTTCAAAAAGAAAGTTGGAAATATTCGGTTACCAAAACACGCATGGTTGTTAATCATTTAATTGTATTTCCTTTTTTTCATGTATATCACGATTGAAATAATGGGCTGTCAACTAAAAAATAGTTTTTAAAAAGTGGGTGAATATGTAACAATAAAGTTATTTATAAAAAATGACAAGGTTGACTTTCTAAAATAAATAGGCAAGATCATTGTTGGAACAGTTGTCTCATGTCTGTCCCATGACACATACATGATACAACTTATGATATAAAGATACAACTGTACAAGATTTACACACGTCCAAATCTTTGTTATTATTTCATATGTGTATTCATTTGACTATTTGCCTATTTTGGTTTTGTAACAATTTTACCAATTTATTACTTTTGTTAACAGCTTGTTATATAACATTTATAACTAATGTTATATTAAAACTGACTTAATTTTTCTTCCAGGATAAGAGAATGTGCAAGGCTGAATTTGGTTTTTCTGGCGTGACGGTCGATTATAATAATAACAATAATAATAACGATAATATTAATGATAATAGTAATCGTAGCGCGTGCGATGAGGATTGGGACATTTTGAATATGTTAGATTTACCGATGGAGGGTTTGGAAGGAGATGGTTTTGCGGAAGATTGGGCTCAACTCGGGCCTATACCTACCGAGGTTTTAACGGAGCTCGAGTATCCTATGCTTGTAAGTATCTTCACACGTGTCAATATATTATTGGTTCTGAAATTATCTGGCCCGTGTATAAACATTAGCCCATTTTTGCAGAGTAACAAAACTCAGTCCTTTCAAGCACCTAGCCCAAATTCAGTCCTCGAAAGCCGCAGCACCAGCTCGAATAACAATGGTGTCTCGTTTGGAGTCGAACTCTCAATTCCCGTGAGAACTCGAACCAAACGTTTGAGACCGACATTTAATTCATGGTTAATGTCCGGTTTCATAGTACTTTTAAAGAACGACAAAAAGCGGAAGAAATTGTATCCAAATGTTGAAAACGAGAATGTTGTGGGGAGTAAGAAATGTGCACATTGTGGAGTTACCAAAACCCCACAATGGAGGGGAGGCCCAATGGGCCCTAAAACGCTTTGCAATGCTTGTGGGGTCCGGTACCGGTCTGGAAGGCTTTTCCCTGAGTACCGTCCGGCTGCAAGTCCAACGTTTGTTCCGGCTTTGCACTCGAATTCTCATAGGAAGGTGATAGAGATGAGGCAAAAGACGGTCATGTAAGCGGGATTGATGTTTTGAGTAATGGTGATGATATTGTACAAAGATGAAGGAAAGAATGATATTCATTTGGTGGTGATTAGTGTTATGGTTTAGATCTAGCATATGTTACAGTTTTGGTTGGTAGTAGTAGTTAGTAGTTACTAGTTAATGTGACATTGTTACAGTTTTAGTATTGGTTTTAGTTTTAAACCCATTTATGTTACTTTGTCCTAGTAGGTTTTTTTGAATGATCAGAGTCTCTTTATGATCAAAATCTTGATTTGTGTTATGTGAGTGAAAGGTGAAAAAAATGTTAATCTTGATTTAAGTCAATTCTTGTTCGTTCTTTTATTCGGTTAAAACTTAAAAGTTAAATGAACGAACGAGCATGAACAAGCTTCGTCCTTGTTTGTTCGATTCATCTACATGGCTAAAAACAAATGACCAGTTCACAAAGGAGAATGCAAGGTGACACGTTGCGGTCTTGTCAATTTCATATTAGCTCCCATGAAGATTGAAGAATAGAATAGATAACTTTGTGGGCTCGATGAAAAGTATAAATTTGGGTTACGGCCTTACGGGTCGTCTTATGGTTGACCCAAACTATGTATATGCGGATTATGATTAAAGTCTTTGTCAAGAATAAAAATATGGGTCATGCTGGGTTCCACAATTCACTCTGTCAACACAACACGATTCACACCCCTACCTGATATTGGACCCAGCCCAATGTGAATGCAATTTGGCCCAATTTCAGTAAGCCGAAAACAAAAGCTAGCCATTTGGGTTAAGGTCCATCAGCTTCATAACAATAGTAAATAGAATGATCACCTATAAGGCTACAACAACCTAGTTCTTAGGTTCGTGGTTCAAGTTCGTTTCATATGTTTTCGGGTGTCAAGTTTTGGTTTTGTTTTTCTTTGTAGTATTCTGACTAGTTTACTATTCAGGGTTTAGTTTTCATAAAAATTTAGTTTGATAAAGAAAATAATAAGTAATCCTCTTCTTCTAATTATTTGCTCTATAGTAAAACATAGTAACATACACACATATACAGTGAATTGAAAGAGTAAAGAATCTATTTTAATTTTGTTTTATTTTAATTTATCGTTTAATTAATCATAGATTTTGGCACTGGCCTTCTTTCCGGTAGTGATGACCCACAAATCCACAATCAATGTTGGTCCTACTGGGCCTGGGTCAATATGGGCCCACTTGTAGCGTAATCTACATTTGTCTTCACAAATTATAGAGCATCATGTCCACGTCTAAAGTACCAATGTACCATGTTTGGTCCTTATATCTCCGTTTTTATTAAGTATTTTTTTTTTCAAATAAAAAGTTAACTACAAAACATAAAGGCCTTGTTGGAAGACCTCCATTGCCTACGAGCTAAAAGACAATTCTCTAACGAAGTTTTTGAATTTCTATATACAATGTCGACGCTACATCTTAACGGAGTGTTGGGTTTCTGGTGTGTATCGTGCCCGATAACCTATACCTCAAGGGAGTGCTTGTATTTTGGAAGGAATTCATCCTGATTGTTTCCACATGTGAAACATATTTTTTGATATATAGAGTCAACTTGTTAATTGAATTTAGAGTTTTGAGTTCAAATAGATATAGTTAAGATAGAGGTTGAAGATTATTATGGTAAGTATAAATAGAGGTTTAGTGTATGGTTATTTTTGTTATTATTATCTCACACACAAAACACAAAACACATTATGTGTTATTATTACTTTTACTCATCTTTGCTAGAGTAGTATCACACTTTAGTTCTGAAGTTTAGTACAATTTTTGCTTTGAATGATGTCAAAGAGACAAAGATGACCACTATCATGTTACTGGTTGTTGGGGCCTTGGAGGTGTGTTGTTGAAGCATGATTTTTAGTGGAACCTTTTGGCTTTTTCCAACCAAATTGATCAAAAGGGTGGACAACATAGTACTTGACTACTTGTTCATGTTCTTGATCTTGTTTCATCCAAACCATGCATGAAAAAAGTTTAACTGAATCTCTGATGATCCAATTCAGCAATGATAACAACTCAAGCATGTGCGTTGTACCTTAATATCCAAGTTATCAAACTCATTATGTACACAAACATCCAACTTTTTTACTTTTTTTTTCTTCCAAAAATGAGACCACATTCACACGAGTGATAAATTATACGGGTATTGACGTATCATGCTATATCACATATATGGTATGTGAATAAGGCTTATACAATTTTTTTTTTAAAATTAAATAAGTTTATACGAATATTTATACAAATCATTTGTGAAAATTATGCTTTCCATTCAGTTATACTGAAAGCGACTAATATAACAGTAGTGTGTAAACCTTATACAAATACAATCCGTATAATAAACAAGGGTACGTGTGTATTTATTTCAACAAATTTAAAAGTCATGTCTAGCTAGCTAAAACACAGTTAAAAAACAACTAACACGTACATAACGTTATATTTATTACCATTAGAAAAATGTTACTAATCTTCAAACCCCGTTATTTCCCACACTGCGTTTCTAACTCTCCTCAAATCTCTTCCTTTCAAAGTCCTCCCGATCCCTTCATGAACCGAAAACGACGCGTTTCGCCTCCTCGCCAGCAACTCATGCGGCGGAATTCGATCATTAACCGACTTATTATCATTATTAATATTATTATCTTCATAATCCTCACTCCCTTTCAGTATCTTAGACTCACCTTTCTTTACCGAAGGCCTTTTCGTTATCCGTGAAGACGACACAGTTTTAGGCAACTCCATGGACACGTTCCACACGTCCGATTCGTCTAGCTCAAATAGCGAATCGGTCCCGATAATACCAACACCGTTCATTTCGCCTAGGTAGTTTGGTTTAACAAAGTAAGTCTTTGATGCTGCCATTGAAACAAATTTGTTTATACAAATGATGAATAATATCGAAGAGATCGTGTTAATTAGTGTGGTTTCATACTTTTATATATATATATATATAGGCTTCAATGTTTGAATGTGTTTGGATATTACGTGGCGTGATGTGATTGGGTGGGTCAAGTGGTTCCTAGTCTCCTACATATTTGTTTTCCAGTCTTATCCGAATTTGGTTGATTTAAACACGGCACGTGTCATACTTGGTTAAATAAGTTGGATTCGTGGACTGGGGTAAAAATGTAAATTGGTTATTATGGACCAATTTATGGTTATCAAGTTTGTCGCGACTCGGGGATGTGCTGGTTGCTTCTCTAGCACATGGATAAGGATCAGCACACGTGTGCCTTTGGTCATTGTTCCACATGGGATGTACGTTAGTTGAACATGTACTAGTGTCAAGTGAGGACAGACCCATTGGTTTCGCTTGTGAGTTGTAATTTTGTTTGTTGTATTAGATTGTGGTAAAGATGCAGGGTTGTTATACGTTCATACGACTTGTACAGACATCACGTGCATTGCATATTGAAGAGGTAGGTCCCAGCAGAGCCCAGTTGGACCCGCAAGACTCACCTTGAATAGGGACGTCTGCGCAATGACCAACTGCTCCAGCAGGACCCACCATGCTCAGAGAACCTTACGCGCAGTACGCCAGCTGTACCCGCAGGGAAAGCCTCCCAATGGTGAAGTACCCCGCCTGTTCCCGCAGCTGCGGATACAAGCCATCAGGGAAGGCTACCCGCACTAACAGCAAGGCTACACGCACAAGGCATTCGCTACTTCAGTAGTCACATGAAGGAATGAACAAGGCGGGAATACTCCCGCCTAAATGAGCCAGTCCGTATGCTTCTGGAAGGTCTTTCGTACTATACCTACTAAGGTATGGGCGGAACAGACAATTTGACCAGAGCAGCCCATGAACCAATCACAGGGTGACAGCTCACCGACAACAATACGAGGAGGAGCACCCTATAGTACTGTTTGTCACTATTAGCCGCCGCCTACTCACCAACCCTACGATGGGACGTGCGCAGCCCACAGTTGGTGGAACAGTGCGTAGCCGGCAGTAAAGGAACAGTATACAGCCGACCTTTACTGTTGGCCGTAGCCTATCCACCAACCAGCATGGCCTGTGCGTAGTCCACTGTTGGTGGAACAGGAATACTATTCAGCCGGCTGTACCTTCTAGGAAACCTACCTTCGGCTATAAATACTCCAACACCTTGGAATGGTAAGGATCATCTGATATCTCAATATTATCTAGCAATCTCTTAATATACACTTATATTCAGAGCAATCTAGTCTGATTCTCACGCCGGAGGGTGGTCACAAGGAGGAACCCCCCCCCCCTTCTCAGTGACGAGCTTACGGTGTCTGTTTTGCAGGTCCCCTGAAGAACAACCTTCTCTGCTAGACCTCATCCTCGTGGGAAACATTACTTAACCCCCAGATTATCTATAATCTGCCCAGGGTTCACTTAGTGTTTCTTCATTGGCGTCATCCGTGCATAAAGCTAGAACGAATTCTTAGTTTTTTCAAAGTTTCTGAAGAAATGGTTAACGTTACTCCGGTCCCAAGACCAGTAAGTGACCAAGAAACCCCGGTGACCACAACCCCAGTAACTGGGAACACCGGCGGTTATACAAATCTTACGAACACTACCCCGGCTACCCAAGCCGGGGCAAGTGCAGTAAATATTCCACTGGGGTTCACTGATGCCCAGTTGGAAAAACGAACGAGGGTCCCTCGCTAAACACTAGATCAAGTGAAGGCGTGGGCCGAAGCACGTCAGAGAGAGTTCCAAGCTGAATTGGATGAACGCCTGCGTTCAGTTCAACAGGCTGACGAATTCGGCAGTACTCGCCAACATCTCAATATGAACAGTGAATGCGAGTACTCAGACGACGAGAGGGAAGAATCCGATACCGACGCAAACCCTCGCCATAAGGCGAAAGGGAAGCGTAAGGAAACGGACTTCCAACCGAAAAGGAATTTTGGGGAAGCTTTTAAACCAACAAATGCGGAGAGAAACCCGCGTGACTTCTCCAAAACCTTTAGACCAACTGCTACAAATGCAGGAAAGTCAAAGTTCGCAAGGGACATTGCGGAAGCAATCGCCCCGAGAAGTGCCAAACAAATGTCCAACATTGGCACTTATGATGGTCTGTCCGACCCAGACGACCACTTGAACAGATTCATTGCGGGGGCAACCGTCAGTAATTGGACGGAACCCACGTGGTGTTATATGTTCCAGATGACTCTGGTTGGAGCGGCCAGGGCATGGTTCGATCGTTTGCCGGTCCACCACATTTATGATTGGGCGGACTTTCAGAATAAGTTCAGCCAGCACTTCAGCCAGCAGAGGAAATATACTGAAGAACAGTGGACGATCCTCAACTGCGTTAGAGAGGAGGATGAATCTTTACTAGACTTCATCACCCGCTTCAACTCCAAAAAGCTAAGTCTCGGCAACATAAGTGAAGATCTTGTTCGCGCCGCTTTCATCCAAGGCGCCGAATACCCAGAGCTTATCCGCACATTGACGGGTAAGGATGGCATGCCATCAACATGGGATGCCATCATGACGGCGGCAAAGCGCTTTGCCGAGACGGAGAAGCAACTGGGAAGGGATCTTCCCCATAGTACACACCTCTACACGCAGAGGACAAGAGAGAACAATGTTCGGATCGCCCCGCAGAACAAAAAGAGGAAGCTAGGTATCTGGCAGTCAAGGGTAAACTTTGACACCTCATCCAGCTCTCACCCTCTTGTTGGCGGAAGAAATCACACACACCCTTCAAGCCAAAAGCACCGGTGGACGCCACTTACCAAAAGCGTCACGGAGATATTTGCCACTGAAAAGCTACCATGGCCAAAAGCTCCAATGATCCGGCAACGACCTAATGCGGATCAGAGTAAATCCTGTGACTTCCACGGGACAAAAGGTCATAGTACGGAAGAGTGTACATCCTTGAAGGATATTATTGAAGCATTCGTCAAGGATGGAAGACTGGCACACCTGGTGGCATCAATCAAGAAGGGAGGAAGGAACGACAACCGGTACCGAGGCAACGGACGAAAGCCCGTTGACATCAGCATCAACATGGTTCATGGTAAGATCAGAGGAAGAAAAAGGCGAACGACAGAACCATGTGCGTGGAAGGAAGCTGAAGTGCGCTTCCCGCGAGTGCCAGGAGGACCCAGCAAAGAAGGCCCTATCGTCATCAAAAGCCAGCTGGGGCACTACATCACTTCTCGCACTCTTGCTGACAACGGCGCCTCGTCAACGGTGATGTACAGGCAGTTCTTCGACAAGCTAGATGACGAAGACAAGGAACGCCTGGAAACGATCTGCGCCTCGATGGAAGGGTTTGATGGCAGCACAAACACCCCCCTGGGTATCCTATCTTTCCCCGTCACTCTTACGGATGGGAAACACTCCCGCACAGAAGATGTGGACTTTGTCGTGATGAGGAAGCCACACCACACATACGACATCCTCTTCGGGAGAGACGGGATGGCAAGATTCAACGCCGTGGTATCCTCAGTCCACGGCATGATGGGATGGCCAACAGCTGAGGGTGTAGCGATGATCACCGGCATTCCCCAGGTATGCATCGCATCTGTCTCATCTAAACCCAAACCAAAGATGGCTAAACCAACCATCACCGAACCAGAAAGATGGGCCTTCAACGGCAAGTACCCTGACCAGGCCGTCACCATTGGCCCAACAATTGTTGATCCCACACGCACCTTACTCAAGCGCTTATTACAAAAAAACGCTAACATCTTCGCGTGGACACCAGCTGACATGACTGGTGTACCCCGAAGTAAGGCAGAGCATAGGCTCAAATGCGATCCGGCTGCTACGCCGATCGTACAAAAGCGCAGAGTAATGGGGCCAGAACAAACTAACGCGTGTATAACCCAAGTCAAGGAACTCCTTGACGCAGGAATCGTACGCGTTAGTAGATATCAAACTTGGGTTGCAAATCCCGTTATGGTACCGAAGAATAACAAACAATGGCGCATGTGCATAGATTTCAAGGACTTGAACAAAGCATGCCCCAAAGATTGTTATCCGTTACCCGAAATTGATCTTAAGGTGGACTCGTTGGCACCGTTCCGCCTTAAATGCTTCCTGGACGCGTATAAGGGGTACCAACAAATCCACATGGCCGTTGATGATCAGGACAAAACCGCTTTTCGGACGCCCGATGGCACATTTTGTTACCAAATGATGCCATTCGGACTTAAGAATGCCGGGTCCACATACCAACGCCTGATGGACAACCAGTTTCATGCCCAAATTGGGAGGAACTTGGAAGTCTACATGGATGACTTGGTCATCAAAAGCCCTGACCCAGAAGCGATGTTGAAAGACATCGAATAGACTTTCAACACGCTCAGGAAGATAAACATGAAGCTCAACCCGAGCAAGTGTGCCTTTGGAATGGAAGAAGGGAAGTTCTTGGGGGTCATCGTCACTAAAGATGGCTTTAGAGCGAACCCTGAAAAGGTCGAAGCCATTATCAAAATGGAATCACCTACTACCATCAAACAGGCTCAGACACTGAATGGACGACTAGTGGCACTTAATCGCTTTTTGGCAAACCACGCAGAAAAGTCGTTTCCCTTCGTGTCAACGTTGAGAAACTGTTTAAAGAAAACGCACTTCCGCTGGACACCAGAAGCGGAAGCAGCTTTTCAGGAGATTCGGTCACGCTTGATCGAACTCCCAACGCTCACAGCACCAAAAGCGGGAGAGGAGTTAATCCTATACCTTTCCGCAACAGATAGAGCAACCGGGGCAGTCCTGCTAGTAGAGCGAAAAGGCATCCAGATACCAATCTATTATGTCAGCCGTATCCTAACAGACGTAGAAACCCGGTACTCTACCCTCGAAAAATTAGTCTTAGCACTTATACACGCTTCACGCAGGTTAAGACGATATTTCCAGGGTCACCCAATCACCATTCTCTCTAACTTCAAACTTGCAAACGTTCTAGGCAAACCCGAGTTATCGGGACGCCTAGCCAAATGGGCAATTGAGTTGGGGGAATACGCGATAAAGTATAAGCCAAGACCAGCCATATAAGGTCAGGTTCTGGCCGACTTTATTGCAGAATTGCCTGCATCGCGGGAAAAAGAGTGCCAGGAAGAGGCTCAACCCTCTCCAGCACAAGACATCAATGATGTCTGGCGACTCTACACTGATGGAGCAGCCAGTAACGAGGGTTCAGGCGCAGGGCTGAAACTAACCAACCCAGCAGGCCAAGAATACACTTACGCTATTCGACTGGATTTCCCAAGTACGAATAACGAAGCCGAGTATGAGGCATTCTTGGCTGGGCTGAGAATTGCGCGTAAAATGGGAGTAAAAAACTTGGAAGCCCACGTGGATTCCATGTTAGTAGCCAATCAAATCAACGGGACGTACACGGCCGTGAACGACACAATGGCCCTGTACCTCGCACAAGCAAAATCCCTTATGCGCGATTTCAACGACTGCAAAGTCATACACGTCAAGCGAAGTGAAAACAAATCTGCGGATGCGTTAAGCAAGCTTGCATCATTAGCCTTCACCCACTTAGGAAAGGATATCCGCATTGAACTCCTCGAGACACCTTCGGTCCCGCACAAGGAAATTTGTGTCATCCAAACCGGCACGGAGACGTGGATGACACCAATAATAAAATACCTTGCGGCAGGTACACTGCCAGAGTCAAAAGCACAGGCAAGAAAACTACGCTGTAAAGCACTGAATTATCAACTCATCGATGACATTCTTTACAGGCGTAACTTTCTTGGCCCACTTTTGAGATGCGTGGACAACCAAGATGCTGACTACCTCCTAAGGAAAGTACACGAAGGCATCTGTGGAATACACGCAGGTCCCCGCGCTGTTGTAGCTAAGCTAAATAACGCGGGATACTTTTGGCCGGGGATGCATACGGATGCGCTGGCATACATCAGAAAATGTAGGTCTTGCCAGCTCTACGCACCCAACACGCACCGCCCGAAGAATGAACTTGTTCCAGTCACCTCTTCATGGCCATTTCAGAAGTGGGCCATCGATGTGACAGGCCCATTTCCTACAGCAGCAGGAAATGTTCAGTTCCTAGTGGTAGCCATCGACTACTTCACCAAGTGGATAGAAGCAAAACCTTTAGCCCAAACAACCGCGAAACATATCAAAAAATTTATTTGGGAATTTATTATTTGTCGTTTTGGACTTCCACAGAATTTGGTGAGCGATAACGGCACCAACTTTGCTGACAGGAAGCTACAACAGTGGCTGAAAGAACTTCAAATCACCCACACCTTTACCTCAGTGGCACACCCGCAAGGTAATGGTGAGGTGGAAAGAGCAAATAAGAGCATCGTCGAAGGCATAAAGAAAAGACTCTTGGAACATAGATCAGGCTGGGTGGACGAGCTTCCGCACGTCCTTTGGGCAAACAGAACGCTGAAGAAGGCCAGTACGGGAGAAACCCCGTTCAGTCTCACTTATGGCACTGAAGCCATGGTCCCGGTCGAAATTGGTTTACCCTCACCAAGGGTCTTGATTCAGCCAGAAGACAATGATGCGGAAAGACGGTTGGACCTTATGCTAACAGAGGAACGCAGAGACTTAGCCGCAGTGCGTGAAGAAAACTACAAGCGACAAATGCAAAAGTACTACAACACGCGGGTAAAACTCTGCAACTTCAATATAGGAGACTACATACTGCGTAACAACGAGGCTTCGAACCAAGAACGCCCAGGAAAGCTGGCCCCGGTCTGGGAAGGGCCATACATTATCAAAGAAGTCCTGGGAAAGGGCGCATACCGGCTCGAAAGGCTCGATGGCACTCCCATCCCAAGAACATGGAATGGAGCTCAATTACGCAAATGTTATATGTAGATCAATTCCAAATTTGTAAAGAAAAGGCCTAGAGCCACTTCTAATGGAAATGATTCTCCTTTCACAATGTGTTGATAGCCTTACCTTTATACTTATGAACTTCCCACACTGGTGCCGGTATTCACCGCATAAAGGGGGGAAGAAGTAAGTCGTTACGTGTGGAAGACGGCAAAACCCGCATAAACACAACGCTAAAAATAAGGAAAACCTACACGCAGGTCAGATGTAAGTAAAGTTTAGCCATCCTTGTAAGTGTAATTGACGGTCTTACCCGCACAATCACGAACAAGGAAGCAAAACTTCAACCTATCTACCACGTTCAAAGGTTAACTTATTCTGAACACTTAGAAAATTTCAAAGGAAAAGATGAGAAAAACTTCCACGCAGGTCAGATATAAGTAAAGTTAAGCCATCCTACTAAGTGTAAGTGACGGTCATACCCGCACAATCATGAAAGAGGAAGCGAAACAAACTTATAACTTACCACGTTAAAAAGTTAACTTATCAAAGTACTAAAGGAATTGCTAAGTTAGATCAAAACATGCGTAAAATAAACAAGGCAAAGAACTAACACAATCTTTATTTCATCAAAATTCAAATATTACAAAGAGCTATACAAAAGCAAAAATCTACGCTAATGGTGGAAAGGGATCTTCAGAATCAAGCTTCAGGACCACTTCCACTTTGACCCGCTCCATCAGTAGAGCGTGGTGGTTCAAGGAAAGCTTTAAGGATAGCTAGCCCATCATCAGCAGCAGCGACTTCGTTCACCTTCTCCACCACCGGATGCGGGAAGGCGGCATACTGATTCACTGCTTGGTCGTAAACAGCTTCAGTATCAACATTGTACAAAGGGAAGTTGGAAGACGGGATGCCTTTCTCAACGAACCCTAGACCAAGCAGGAAGCCGGCCTTTTCCCCATCCTCATGAGAAGCGTTGAGGGCTGCGCTCATAGCATCGTCATAAGACGTCTCTGAGAAGACCCGATGCACAACCTACAAGAAAATATACAAGTATCAGAACCCTTTCTACTTACAAAGAAAAGCGTAAAGACATGAAAAGCTTACCTGAGACAACGCTTCTCGAAGAAGCCATTCTTTGGCAACCAGAGCTTCTTGGAGGGCAGCTTGAGCTTCGTTACGGGCGCGTTCGGCTTCACTCTTGTTGAGGTTGGCAAGCAACACTTCTTTAGCCGCAGCCTCTTCGACGCCCTTTAGCTTCCGCTCAGTATGGTCAAGCACCCCCTCTGGTCCAAGATCTCCTGGAGCTTTTTGGCGTCTTCCATCGCCAAGGCATCATGAGCCTGCTGGAGAGCCTCTAATTTGGCTTTAAGCTCTTCATTCTCCACGCGTAGAGGCTCAGCAACAGCTTCAGCCTTGGTGGCCCTCTCGGTTGCGTTCCTCGCAGTTTCCTTAGCCAGCCGAAGCTGTTCATTAACAGCTTGGGCAGCCTTGGAACGGGCCTCGAGTCGAGCCTGAACTTCAACCTCGAGGGCCTTGAAGGCCTTCTCCTTTTCCGCAGCCACTGCGGAAAGCCTTTGGTTCTCCTCCCGGACAGCCCGCGCCTGAGCCACTTCTTTAAGGCGAGCTGCTTTTAACTTGTCGTTTTCACGACAAAGCAGCTCGACGCGCGGCTGCATCCGGGCCAGGAGAACCCGATGCTCATTGGTTAGCCTACCCTCCTGGTAGCTAGCCATGGCTTCCCCCAACGCACCACTAGGAGCAGCGTGACGAGCCCATTCCACGCACTCCACAGGGGTGCGAAGGGTTGTTCCTCGGCGAATGTTCCATCGTGGAACATACACTTCATTGGAATCCGACACTGCAAAAAACATAAAGCAGTTAGGAAAAGATGATAAAGAAAAAATATATATATAATGGGCCAAAAGAACCCTACGCACCTGTAGGGTCAATTACAGGCCGATAGCCGCCAAACCCATCACCTGAACCCAAGGGAAAGCCATCCAAGAGGTCAGGCAGATGGGAAGGAGGCAGAGGTTGGCGAAAAGCCCCATGCATACCTGACGGATCGGCCGTCGTTGCCGATGACGGAGGCATGGCAGAAGCCGCCGCTGTCGTCGCCGCGGAATCCGCAGCAAAAGTAACCGCCGGCTCGGTGAAAGATGCGGTAAAAATAGCACTCACGGCCGGCGGTGACGTCATCACAGCTGGAACAGTCGGCTCAAGGGAGTGAGCAACTGAACCAGCGGAAGCAGGCGCAGGCGCCTGGGTCGTCGCCTCAGGTAGGCTGACCGGGCCTACCGTCATTAGCGGGAAGGTGCTACTCTGCACTCCACCCTGGAATGCGTCAACATCCACGCCTGCACAAAGAAGATAAGTGTTAAATGATATTAAGCTATGAAGATAAAAGCTAAAGGAAGTTGTACTTACGGGTTTTCTTGAGCCGAAAGGTACGGAGAGGCGGGGACGAACCCGATGGAGCCGGCCTCTTTGCGCCGCTCACCGTCGTCTTCTTGGGCTCTCCGGAGGTGACAGTCGCAGCCTCCGGAGCGGTGGTCTTATCACCACCGGGATTCCCCGCCACCTCTTCGCTCTCGGTCTCCGAATCAGACCGAGGCGCCGGATCGGCAGTGGAGGCCACCTTCTCCTTCCCCTTCCCGCCGGCAGCCTTCTTCTTCCGCACCAACGGAGGACCATCTGCGGATTCCTCATCAGAACATACGATTAAAGGAATTCCAGCAGAGGTTTCAACATTGAGGGGTCGAGGGTCGAATAGCGCCTTACCTGGCCGCCTGGCGCTAAGGATCTCGTGGCCTAGCGGATAGACCTCCACGAACCGATCCGCAGTTTGTTCTAGGATGGGCAGCTCGTTCTCGTCTAGAGCGCGAGTACCCATCCGAACGGGACCGTCAGCCTCCCGCGGGTTCAGGAGCGACTGCAAGTCGTTCCCCTCTGAAATAAACAGGAAAAAAGTTAGAAGAAATTCAGAATCAACAAAAAGAAACAAAGCATACCGTAAGGGACAGAGTTCGAACCGTATTCGAGGACGATCGGGATCTTATGCGCATCCGCAGCCTTCCACACCCGGGTCATCCCCAGCATCACCATCCCGGACTCCGCAAACCGGTAAACCGGAGATTGGACTTGGGATATCTTCGAAAACCATTCCGCCTCCTCGTAGTTGGAGGCGTGAAGGCTAGGAAGTGCTTGCCCATTTTTGAATTTCATGGCAAGGGGGATGGCGCGAGCGGATATGAAGAAGAACTCCCGCTTCCACGAGCGAAGACTGCGCTCGGATGCGCAGATCTTCAAACCCTTAATCCGGGTTATCAACGTGTACCACCCCTGGATGCACCTCCAAGTATAGAAGGTCATCAGGCGGTCCACATAGGGCTCAATGCCCAGAATCCGGCACACCCACTCGAAGTGCCGAATCTTGGCAATCGCCATCGGGTGCACCTCGGTCAGGTGCACACCGTGCCTCTCAAGGACACGGTAAACAAACTTTGTCAATGGGAACCTAAGATTCCCATAAACAAAGAATGCAGCATAAACCCCGATCTTGCCTCTGGGGGCATCATACACCGTCTGGTGGGGTTCAGGAAACTCAGGCTCGAGAGACTCGAGCATGAACTTCCTGACGATGTAATGATACAGATCGCCAGGCAAAGCACACTGGCACTCGCCAGCGGTACTCTTGTCATCGGCTGTAGAATCGAGATCACGAGACGACATCTTGCAAAAGAAAGAAGAAAACGATTTCGGGAGAATGCTTGCCTGAAAAGGTGAGTATTCGCCGAAAATCGCTTAGAAGATGAAGAGAAGAGTGAAAGTGTGGATTACAAAGAACCCTCTCCCCCTTTATATACTAATCGCAATTAATGCGATGCATTTAATGCGGAAGAGAGAGAAATCGAAGGTGCAATGAAACAATGACACATGGCAAAAAGCAAGCTGGCAACAGCTGTTGATAGGACGCATACCATTAATTTCACGGCCACGCGCCCGAAAAATCGCGCCCACGCGCCTGAAAAAGCGTCTGGAATGACCATGTACTGTCACGTCACCATAACTTCTTGCACGTCCTGACACAGTCAGAAGAAACCGTCGCACGACGTTTCAGAGAATTGGACTGTTCTTATCCTTCCACCAACTCTTCGAATTTCAAAATTCAAAATTCAAAAAGATTCAAAAGTAAGCGGGAAATACCCCTTACCTTGGCAACCAAGTAACCGTAAGACGGATGCGGGTACAGTGTTAAGGCAAAACCCTTCACATACTTAGCACCCGCAGGGAATTGACGCCAGGAATACCTTGGAAGTAAAGTAACCGTAAGACAAGTGCGGGTACAGTGTCAAGGCAAAACCCTTCACATACTTAGCACTCTGCAGGGAATTCAAACCAAGAAGGATCTTCTGGGCCATGCTTGCGGAAACGGGAGTAACATCCCCGCATGACGGGAACGTCGAGAACTATATTGTTCGAAACTCCATGATGGGATTGGTGGTTTTAGCATAATTGATCAGTATGTTGAAAACTACCAAAACACCATGGAGAATCCACAAGTGGGACTCAACGCTCCTGACGTACGAGGAGGTTACAAACCTACCCGCTTCACACCCAAAGATCAAGCAGAAAAGTCGGGAATTTCTGCGTGACATCAGGAAAACCGCGGGAAGAATCACCACGGAAAACCTAAAAACTAAACCCTTTTCAAAAACCCCTTGCTAAGTCCAAAAGTTCACCTCACTTATTAATAATTCATGAGAAGAACATTGGACTGGGGGGACTTGAAGAGGTAGGTCCCAGCAGAGCCCAGTTGGACCCGCAAGACTCACCTTGAAAAGGGACGTCTGCGCAATGACCAACTGCTCCAGCAGGACCCACCATGCTCAGAGAACCTTACGCGCAGTACGCCAGCTGTACCCGCAGGGAAAGCCTCCCAATGGTGAAGTACCCCGCCTGTTCCCGCAGCTGCGGATACAAGCCATCAGGGAAGGCTACCCGCACTAACAGCAAGGCTACACGCACAAGGCATTCGCTACTTCAGTAGTCACATGAAGGAATGAACAAGGCGGGAATACTCCCGCCTAAATGAGCCAGTCCGTATGCTTCTGGAAGGTCTTTCGTACTATACCTACTAAGGTATGGGCGGAACAGACAATTTGACCAGAGCAGCCCATGAACCAATCACAGGGTGACAGCTCACCGACAACAATACGAGGATGAGCACCCTTTAGTACTGTTTGTCACTATTAGCCGCCGCCTACTCACCAACCCTACGATGGGACGTGCGCAGCCCACAGTTGGTGGAACAGTGCGTAGCCGGCAGTAAAGGAACAGTATACAGCCGACCTTTACTGTTGGCCGTAGCCTATCCACCAACCAGCATGGCCTGTGCGTAGTCCACTGTTGGTGGAACAGGAATACTATTCAGCCTGCTGTACCTTCTAGGAAACCTACCTTCGGCTATAAATACTCCAACACCTTGGAATGGTAAGGATCATCTGATATCTCAATCTTATCTAGCAATCTCTTAATATACACTTATATTCAGAGCAATCTAGTCTGATTCTCACGCCGGAGGGTGGTCACAAGGAGGAACCCCCCCCTTCTCAGTGACGAGCTTACGGTGTCTGTTTTGCAGGTCCCCTGAAGAACAACCTTCTCTGCTAGACCTCATCCTCGTGGGAAACATTACTTAACCCCCAGATTATCTATAATCTGCCCAGGGTTCACTTAGTGTTTCTTCACATATGTATGAAGAAATTAGAGTGATAAATTTTTGTAGTTTATACGAGTTATGTAGACCCTGATATCTCGTATAACTATTTGTGGCCCTATATGCCTCGTATAAGCCGTATACGCTTTATATAATTCTTCGCTTGTGAGCAACATACATCAAATGGGCCTAATATGACTCGTATAGTTCTTCTAGGATGAACTATATACCTCATATAAGCCGGTACGAGACAATATCTTATTCTAGTTCAATTTTTTTCAGAATCTTTACCCTCAAGTTATACGACTCATGTAGACTTTTGTCAACCTCATTTGACATTACCCAACACCTCTATGATCCGTGTGGCATTATACAAGTCATATAGGGCTCAAATGATTTCCGAATATAAACCATAGTGTCCGAATATGCCAAAGCCATAAAATTATCATTATAAACTACTTCCAACTAGTCGCACCTACGTTAATTTAACTAACCAAATTTATTTTCTCTAGAACTACAAACTAGTAAATCAAAAAGTCAATATTGTGGTAACTAAGCATATATGGGTGTTTTGTGATACGTGACATCTCAGTTAGCAATGCTAGTTTTGTATACTAATGTATTAATAAAATGTCCCATAAACTTCTTTCAATTATTACATAATTATTATTTTTTTTATTTTTAAATATAAACATACGATTAAAAGTAAAAAAAAAACACATGTATGAAACTATGAACAACCGATCCCCCACCCCCTCACACACATTTAAAAAAAAAAGAAAACATACACACAAGACTCACCCCTCTTGTATTCACAACCTTCCAAACCAAAACTAAGCTCAAAACTTAGGGCCAGGAGGTGTTGTATGGGTGTTTGGGATTCTTTTCTAAAGTCAATTTTTACCTTTTTAACTTTAAAAAAAAAGTAAAAGGAGGTTATAAGATGTTTGGTAATGAAAAGTTGAGTAGAGAAAACTAGATTTTTAGTAATGTAAATTGTAAAAGTTTAAAAAGTCACAAAATTATAACTTTTTCAACTTTGCTCAAAAGTAAAAAAACAAGATTTTTAATAATATAAATTGTAAAAGTTCCAAAAATCACAAAATTATGACTTTTCAAACTTTTACCCGAGAAGTAAAAGGAGCTTCAAAAAGCCCCCTTAGGGTGTGTGTAGTGGGCGGGAATAAGGGGTGAAGAGGGGCGATTTTTTGGAGGAACACCGCCCCCCCCGGGCGATAATTGGGCGAAAAGGGGCGAGGGCGGCATATATTTGTAGCTGTGGAGAAGGAAAGAAAATAATATAATAATAATGCCGTTGGGTAACGGCTATTTATAATCGTCCCGTTGAGGAGGAGGACGAAGACGAGTACGAGGATGAAGACGAGGAGGAGGACGATGACGAGGACGGGGACGAAGACGAAGATGAAGACGAATAAATTAGTTTTTTTATAGAAATTTTTATGTGTATTTTTATTTTGGTGTGTTTTTTTATTATAATTTATTTTTATTATTCGTGTATTTTTTTTAGTTATGTTTTTTTTGTATTTCTTTTTAATTTTAATGCATTTTTATTTAATTATTTAAATAAATTGGTTTTTATTAAAAAGAAAATAATAAAAAAACACACTGTGGGCCCAACTTGTAACCCCTACACCATTACACCTCAAAAATAAATTTCCACTCCATGCTGATTGGGCGCCACGTGTCACAATTCGCCCCCAATTATAGCCCCTCCACTACACATAGCCTTATATAGGGTGCTTTTTGTTCTAGCTTCCACCTCCAAAATTAGTCCACTTCACATGATCCAAGAGGTTAAAAATAGAAAATATGGTAGTAACTAGTAATTGTTACCGAACTCAAAATATAACTGGATTTTAAAACCTAGTCTCCATTTGGGCCATTTTAACTAGACCCACACACTTACTAAAAGCCCATATCCCTTCAAAACACTAAAACACATCAAAACCCTAACCCACCTTCTTCCTCTCATTCACCTCACCTTAAACCCTAACCAACCTGCAACAACACCACCAACAATGCCGCCAAAGTTCGACCCATCGCGAGCTCCTTAGCCCCAAAAATCGGCCCACTGGCCTGTAACCAAAAAAAATCGGAGAAGACATCGCAAAAGAAACCGCCAAAGACTGGAAAGGCTTACGTGTCACCGTCAAACTCACCGTCCAAAACCGCCAAGCCAAAGTCTCCGTGGTACCATCAGCTGCTGCACTTGTGATCAAAGCGTTAAAGGAACCCGAACGAGATAGGAAGAAGGTGAAGAATATTAAACATAGTGGGAACATATCGTTGGATGACGTCATTGAGATTGCTAAGGTGATGAGGTCTAGGTCGATGGCTAAGGGGTTGGAGGGTACGGTTAAGGAGATATTGGGTACGTGTGTTTCGGTTGGGTGTACGGTTGATGGGAAGGATCCTAAGGACTTGCAGCAGGAGATTGCTGATGGTGATGTGGAGGTTCCGCAGGATTGAGGTGTGTGTGTGTGTGTGATGGTTTTGTTATAGTTTTGGGATGTTTGGTTTGGTTCTGGATAATGGTTTAAAGACTTTTTTGTTTCGGTTTATCGTATATTTGTTTTGAACTGCATTGATGTGTGAATTTGCGCTATTTGTTGATCGTTAAGTTATATCATAAACTTGATTTTAGATTCTTGACGAGTTATAGTTGGAGGGTGTAAACGAGCCGAACTCGACTAGGTTTGAGCTTGGCTTGTTTCGACTTAGGAGAGCCTCAGATCGGCTTGTTTTGAGATATTTTTCTAAAGCCCTAGCTCGGTTTGTTAGTTGTTTTTTTAATCCTTGGTTTGACTCATTTATTATTTGTTATTTAATTTACATAAGTTTTACTTGGTTTAATATATTTTGTGAAAAAATTTAAATGGGCGTAAGTTTAGCCTGAGCTCGTATAGTACCTTAAAAGCCAAACCTTGGTTTGAGTTTGACTGTGCGGGTGTGAGACTAATACTTAGGAGTGTAAAAGAGGTAAAACATAAGATTCACAAGCTTGTTAAGGATTGACGAGCCTAAACAATCTTTCCATGCAAGGCTTGAGCTCACGCTTGATAGCTCTTGTTTGCATTCGTAGTTATAGTTGTGTACTTGACATTAATTACTTGAATCTATGGTGACATATAATTGAAAGATTATTTAAGTCATTCTAATCCAAACTAGGAATGAAGTTATAGTATGAAGTTGTGTTTAACTTCACCAATCCAAACTAGGAATGAAGTTATTCACTCAAGTTATTCTCTAGCGAGCTGAGCCACCCTATCTTGGATTCTTGGTTCCACTAATTGGCTTTGTTTATAAATTGCCCGTTTTCACAGTTTAGGCTGCTTCCATTTGGCTCGCCTTTACTAGAGGAATCGCTTAACCTTATTTCGAATTGAATTTAATCCATATAGACCTTTTATATATTTTCTTAAAAAGTACTAAAACTTTTAACAACATATATCTTACGTATTAGATAAACATTTTAAAACTAAAAGTAGAATGTATTAAGTTAATAAATAAAGTTCAATAAAACACATATAGTGCCAAGGTTAACACATTTCTTTCTTTTTACTGCTAAGGTTCAACAAATTACATGAGCAGTTGAATACTATGCCATTAAATCAAAGAAATATTGTAAAAAGAAACTTGGTCACACGCCATCAAATGAATTATCAGTTGATCAAATGAATTATCAGTTGTGTACATTTTCGAACCATAAATTGTGGGGTAGAAAAGAGTAAAATTAAGATTACAGTTTGGGCTCAACTTAAACAAGCCAAAACAAACTAAAACCGAGCAGGTAAGCTAAAACTAGTAAACTACTTCCGATGCTCCAGTGAGCTTTCAACTTTTTTAACTACACTCTTGATTGACACACGGCTTTCATTGAGACCGTCAATAAAACTACATTTTAATGTAAGGTTCAAAAACGAAAATTTTCATAGAAAAACCAGAACCAAACAATCTAAACCTAGTTTTTTCTCAAAATCATCCATTGAAGTGGTGGTTAATAACCAACCTCCCATGAATACATCAATATCACATACCACCTATAAATACTCAATCCTATGCTTTCATTATTCTTCAAACCTGTTATCTATTACTTCCTTTTTACGTCAAAAAGTTTGGTTTAAACCTTCTCTTTGATACCCGAGTATCAATAAAGAGATTGTACAATGCCAACCGAAATGATGACGTTGAATGATATGAGGGCAGTGCAGGTAAGGTCAACAGAGACCGTACCTTTGCAAATCGTCCCTCAAATGAAACCGTCTTCTCCACCTAGGCTGGCCACTATTAGGGAAGAAAGAGGTGAAGGTTTTGAAGAACCAAGGTAAAACATAAATCATATCATATGCTGCTATATATGTTTATGTAGAGTCTCAGTGATTGATTCTCTAAAGTCAAGCCTGATGTTTATTGTGATTTCATATTATTTTGGTTTTTCTATTGTCAATCATTGTAAATACTTATGTATTATCAAACTGTGATATAATAAATAAATAAATAAAATCTATTATATTAAAAATATGTAACTGTTTCTCCCTTTTTGGCATTGTGGATGTGTATGATCAATGATGATGTGTGTTAATCTATATTGTATTGAATTGATAAATTTGTACAATACAAGGCATATAGCAAATGGAACAATAGTTACAATCTATGACTATAGATACAAATTAACAAATGTGTAGCAAACTCTTAACAAACAATACCTACGTAATGACTAATGATGCATTAACTATCATCTTTGTAATACACATTAATGTTAGGCAGCAATGCGGAAGCGACGACACAAGACACACAAACAATTATTCATGCAGAATCAGAAAATATGAACGACACAAGAACCTTAATGTGATTCGGTCCCAGTGGAAAAATTCATCATCATCATCATCATCATCATCGTACTCAGTATATCCCACCAATAGCAATGCTATGGTAGGGTCTGAGGAGGGTAAGATGTAGACAGCCTTACCCCTATCCCATAGGGATAGAGAGGCTGCTTCCGGTGAGACCCCCGGCTCGATAGTAGTTTTGCATCAAGCCTTGGACATAAGGCACATAGCACTCAATCATCGAGACACCGGCTGATCGGTGCATGTGCCCTTGTCTTTCGGCTATCAACGCCACCACATGATGCCTGATTAACCTTCCGCCACTTTTAACGTTATTTTCACGAGATTAGTAAAATAACGTCAAAATTAGTGCAATTTTACTTTTGCCCACCCGAGGGTTCACACATATATACATTATATGCGCGCACCGCAAGCAGGGCGTACCCAGTGGAAAAATTCACGTGCAAAAACTAGGTTTATTTCATTATGCTCATAACCACCAATTACAATTACAAAGCTTGGTTTATATAGAGATTAATTAGGGTTGGTAACTAGGAACCAATAAACATAAATATGGGCCCTAATTAAAACAACTGAATCGCCCCCTTTGTGCTTATACTAGTCGACACCCACGAGACCAAAGTTTCCATAAATCATAACTATTTGTGCCTCACCCCAACTTGTAATTTGATGTATACATAAAGAACGAAATTTGTAAATTTATGGAACTTAAATTTGTCTCCGACTTGAAGGTTACTCGCATGTATTTGAAATTTTGAATGGATTAAAGAAATCATTGAAGTTATTTATTTAATATTTTTGAACAACTCACATGATCTCCAACTTTACTCCTAAATTACACACTTTTTTGCAGCCATGGAAGTCACACCTCTGTAAAAGACTGATCTTTATACACCTCTATGCCAAAGAGGCTAAGGGGGTGTTTGTTAAGCATCATGGATATAATAAGTAACAATGGATGTGAAATTTAACCTTTTCTTCTACAACAATCCATTTCGATTGATGTAAGGGATAATGGATGTTAGGCTCTTCATCAAGATCCTATAAATATGAGTGTGCTCGATGAAATTTCTGAACTGCTTAGACGTGATAAACAGGCATACGAAATTTAACCTTGAGGTATATATATTGAAATTAGCAAGTCCTTAAGGTTCGGTATTTGTCTCAAAAAGTTATATTTAATTTTGGTGATTTACAGGTTATTTATGTTGGCTTGAAGATAGCTATGGCAAATTGTTGATCGATCACCAGATTCCAGGTATAATAACTGTCTGTCTTTAGGGTTCAGTTTCTGTCTTCCAATTATTTTCAATTTCGGGCATGATTGTTGTTGATATGGTTTACATTAGGTAGTGTATTTTGGTCAAATAGAAACATACCGTAGCCATATGAAAAAAATAGAATGGCAAAGGGTCAAGTGGGTAAACATTCAAAATGGGCGCAAATGGAAACACCATGGGAAGTGGGAACGAGCCAAATGGTTTAAGTTACACAAAGTGTATTTAAAAAATAATCAAACTATTGAAACAAAGTAACAAACTAACAGTGTACTCATCATGCTATCATTTGCTTAAACATATCAAATTTATAACAACAGCAGCTTGTGATTTTAAAAAGATTTGATTTCATCAATTTTTGTCAACATCATCTTCCAAATTGAAAATTGTGCCATGTTCATTTTGATGCTACCTGTACTCATCATTCTTCAATGTTTTTATCTGTATTATGGAGTCTTTGGTATGATTAAGGTACTTACAAATGTTTTAAGATAATGTTTGCGACCCAAATAAATGAATTTGAAAAGGAAACGTGCTTCCCATACAAGGCTCGAGGTTGGGCGCGATAACTAAATAAGCTTTGTTTGAGGTTCGGCTCGAGCTCAATATAGCTCGGCTTATTTTGAGTTTTTTTTAGCCCAATAAAATCAACTGTAGCTCGGATAAATGTGTATTCTATATGGTTGAAAAGTTTTCCGAGTCTACTATATTTTACCTTTGATCATGTTAAAGTAATTTGGGTCGTAAGAGTGTCAAAATCCAATGTGAACAGGTGTTGCACAGAAAGTGCATCACTAAAATTGGGCGTTAAGTACAGCTACGGTGAAAGCCTTTGACACGCGAGTTGTTTTGTGTTTATTGTTGAGCTTTGAGCCATTGAGCCATTTTTGGAGTTATGCTTTGGGAATGCATTGTGGTGCTCTTAATAGTTAATATATCCACTATTAATGGCACAATTGAAATTAATAATGGGTCCTCACTTATCCATGACTAATCTTAACTAATCTTTCGTGATTATAAATTGTAGGTAAAGCCAGTGTGGTTGTTTTATTAAAGTGACCGAGTCAAGTGGACTAACAAGGCGTCTTTAGGTAAAGTTATGGTATGCGAGGCTGGAGATCAAGTCTTCGGAGCGGATCAACGAAGTTGCGAATTGTGATATTTTTTTTTTATAAATGGCGTTATGTCTATTTGGTCATGTTTAAGATATAACATGTTATGACGCATATTTCGTAGTTGCTTTAAGTAATTAGTGATGGGCCTCATGTGTTATCGAATTTTCTGTATTTTTGAACTATCGATTATTAAACAGGTTTTGTTCTTTGTATGGATTACCCTTTATACAAACGAGTCATGCCAAAATTTTCTAAAATATGTTGTTAAGAGCTCTGACTAAACAAATATATTTCATTCAGCATAAAATAGTTAAGAGGGGTAAAATAGTCATTCTGTACATTCATTCAGATGTCTAGCCAAACAACACTTACTGGCTCAGCATTTACTGACTCAGACCCTCTTAATCATTCAGACCTCTTATTGGTTCAGCACTTAATGACTCAGCACTTGCCAAACAACCCCTAAGAGCATTCACATCTGGCATCCCCTCCACCATTTTTACCCTATAATTTAACTAAAAGTAATATTTTTAAAAATTATCTATCATTTAAAAAAAATTTCTTAACTCATCCATCATTTTTATATCTATTTTACTCGCAAATAATTATTTTATTATATTTCTCAATTTTTTACACTTATAATAATTTATAAAGGATGAATAGTAGTTTTTCATACTATGCAATAGATAAATTTTTTGAGACAAATTAAAGATAGAGGGATAATGGATGAGCTGGAAATTCTCTAAGGTAATTGTGTTTATGTATTGATTACTACTAAGAAGTGGACAAATAAATGACCATTTATTATTATCTTTAAATGATTATTTGATATACTTGAGCAATATTCTTTAATCTACATAATGAAATTTTAAGAAATACTAATTTTGTATAGATGTTAGGACTTAGGATTATGTGGAAATTTATAAAGGTATGGAGAATGAAATGGCTGACCAATGATGACTTGCTAACTCATTGTTAAAAGCATTATGAAGATTTATAAATATTTATTCATGGAGAAACTTTTATTTTTCATTTTTTAAATATAAAGCTAAATTTATATATTTAAAAACACAAAATGGAGTAAATAAAATAAAATAAAAATACATAAATTTCTTTAATTCAAGATATAAAATCACATGAGATTAAGTAAAATAAAATAAATTCTAAAATTTAGAAATCACATCCCATCCATATCGGTTAGCTTTCCCGCCTCTTGATCTAGAGACTTTCTTGCTTGAACCGGTTCTCTTTGTTGTATTCCATTTTGAGTATTTGCAGTAGGAAAATTCTTACGAAAATCAAATGTTTTGCAGTGGATTGTCTGGGTCAAACCATCGTTAGACGCATCGGCAGCTGCGTTCTACTACCTTTCTACTCAAAGCAGTGACCAATAACGACTTTGGTTCTTTCAGAAGCAATGCATAATTGAAAGAAAATGAATTTATAGACGGCACAATTGACATCATAATGTATGTGATACACGATGGGTAGAGTTGTAGATAAATTTATTTTTATTTTTTCCAAATTTTCCTTGTGCAAATTTGGGTTTCATTTGCCATTTTTTACACAAACCTAATACGAAATTCAGGAATTTAGGTTCAGTATAAATGAAGCTTAACGAGTTGTGATCGGGTTGTCCCAAGAACTCAAGAAGTGGGTCGGGCATCCTAGAGACCCAAATAAACATGTCCCAAAAGTGGATCCGGTGTCCCTTAACGGTACCCACAATGAGCATGGTAACAAGTCTCATGCCCCTCACCCCATGAAGAAAGAAAAACACGCCTCAAACAAAATAAGTAAACACGACGCACTTAGCTTGACGAAAAATATGAATAGGTGAAACGGAAGAAAAATGTTTCTATGAGGAAAGCGTACAATATTTGCACAAATTAACTTAATTACTCGCTTCTACTTACAAATTAACGTTCAATTTTCTTAATCTCTCATTGGAGGTTGATTACAACGAAAACTCTTAGGTGCTCACTAATCACTATGACAAAACTAACGGTGTCTCTATGTTACATGATCAATGAAAGTGGACCACTCGTTTTGGTGCTACCGGAATTCCCAGTCAAACCACCTGATTTTGGTAGCAACAATATGTGATGTATATCACTCGCTACATAGTACATTTAACTCTACATGTTTATAGATCATATGGCTTACATGTAACCATACACAATTATTTCGTCCAAATTGTTGAACGGTGTCATTTGGGACGAGCCATAGGCATAAAACTTGACTCCCACAAGTCAAAATGCTTGATCTTTAATAATTGAGAATAAAACTTACAAATTGAAAACTCAATGAAAGATGGTAAAATATAAGTCAATACAACATGAGAATCTGATAAAAGTAACTATGGCAAAGCAGACAAGATCAAGAAACTGTAAACACGCATATTAGCAAATATTAGGTTGAAAGTTAGGTAGTAATACATCACCATGAATCGGTTGTTTAACACTAGTATCGCATCTTTACCAGCGACGAGCGCTCAGAGCCTCAATAGCAGGTCCAAAGACCCGATCCACTGATTTGTTCCAATAATGTGCAAACTCAATTTTCTTCCTTGAAACAGGCTCTAAAATCTGTGTTCAATATAAAAACTTAGCCAAAGTACAAGATATATATATATACATATACTGTACATAACCAGGTGTCCATTACAATACCAATTTTCTATTATAGAATTTGACATCAGTATTAACACTTGTAGCTACAATTAGCTATATACAACTTAGGGCAATGAAGATGCCAGTAGAGTTTCAAACGAACCGAACAAACACGAACAAGGCCTTGTTCATGTTCGTTCATTTAAGGAAACGAACCTGTTCTTGAACTGTTCACAAACACGAACAAGGCCTTGTTCATGTACATTCATTTAAAGAAACGAACCTGTTCATGAACTGTTCACAAACACTTACCAAACAAGATTTCTTGTTCGTGTTGGTTCATTAAGGAAATGAACATGTTAGTGAGCTGTTCATGAAAACTTGGCGAACACAAACAAATGTTCATGAACATAAACTGACACAAACAATGAAACAAAATTTCATGAACATAACCGAAGTTCATGAGCATAAGAAACACAAACGAACGTTCATGAACATATATTCATTTTAGAACAAAATCTGCATTCTTCATCAAAACATTATGCGAAATCCACAAAATACAAATAAGTACTTACCATAATTTTCCGAACATAACATAATTAACATAACTAGGATTTCATATCTTTTAGAAAACTAAAACCAATTAAACAAAAATACATAATATAAAAACCTTAAAATGAGCCTGCTGCCAACATTCACGAACATAAATCAACAAACACGGCCTCTGTCCATGGTTTAATTAAACAAACAAAATAAATTGGTCAAGTCCGTTCATTTATTAAACGAACGAGCATACCAAACGGTTCACAAACTGTTCGCTGACCATTTCGGTTCATTTGTAGCCCTAGATGTAAGGCATTATAAAAATTCTCAAATCGTAAACATCGATTAAACCAACCGCGGCAACTATGATACCCAATCATATCAACTAACAATCGCAGATGGCAACACGGATTTGATAATTTGGTAGGCACAATTAGGGTTTGCAAAAAGTAAACAACAAATTGAAATAATAAAAAAGAGACCTGAGATTTGGGCGGTTGGATGGCTGCAATGGTCTTGTAGATGTCTCTGCGTTGTTCGAAAACAATAACGCCGGAGAATACAGTTCCTAGGGCAGCCCCTAGAATACGCTCCTGCAATAATAATAATAATAATAATATTAATTTCCACAACAAAAAGTTAATTAATTTATGTGTCTGTATACAGAGACACGTGAATTTGTGTAATTGTATAAGAATGAAAGGTTGGAAATTGAAGGTTACCTGAGCAAGGATGCTGATCATGCCTGCTGCTGCTGCTGCTGTGGTGGAATCCAATCAGATGAGACCAGAAGAAAGGGGCAAATTTAGGTTCTAGATTTTGAAAAGTTTCATTTAACCCCCTCATTCATTCAGGGTTATAAACGAACCAGACGTCTCTTTGACGAGAACTTCGTTTATATTCGTATATTTAATAAATGAGGCAGACATCAACAATAAAATTTTGTTAGGTAAGCTTAACGGACGAAGACCACGTTCGTTTAATAATGTTTGTGAACATCCAGTAACGTCCGCTAATTATTATACTTTTTGAAATTAATACGTGATCCTTTATGTATGTTTGTTCATTAGTGTCTGTTTGTCCATTCCCGCCCATTAATGTTTGTGTGGTTATTTGTCCATTAGGGTCCGTTAATGTTCGTGTTCATGTTCGTTTATTTAACTAAATAAATAACTATAACTTTGTTTTCAGTAGTATCATATTTGTCATTCAAAAGGGGGTGCTAGCGCAGTTGCCCGCTTACCCACCTCTGTATTATAATTAGATCATTTTATTTAGAGTTAATGGCCATTTTTGTCCCTGTGGTTTGCTACTTTCGTCACTTTAGTCCAAAATTTGTAATTTTTTCAATTTAGTCCTCATAGTTTTAAATATTAGCCAATTACGTCCCATCCGTCTAACGACATCCAGCTATGCCGTTAGTTTAAGGGTATTTTTGTCTTTCTCCTTTTAATTTTGAGTTAATGGTCATCTTAGCCCCTGTGGTTTGATATTTTTGCCAATTCAGTCCAAAGTTTGAAAATTTGTCAATTTAATGTTCAGTTTAATTCAGTTTTTTTATTTTTTATTTTTTTTTTGTTTATAACCCTAAAGAGCATAATTCAAGCCCAAAACCATCGAGCAACCTCAAATACTGGTATGCATTTACTCTGTTGACAACAGTAATCATACCCCCTCCTTATATTTAGTTTCTAGACATTTCCTAAAATCTTCTCCATGGTGGAATTCAATGGTAAACTGGTCAAGGTAATTCCCTGAAACCGAATTGTATAAAAAAAACTAAAAATCGTTTCGTTGATTAATGTATAATAGTTGATTACGACCCAGATTTTCGTTATGATATGTTAATCTTTAAACCCTAACTATTATGCATTCATCAAAGAAACGATTTTTAGTTTTTTTTTTCCGTACAATTCGGTTTCACGGAATTGCTTTGACCACTTTACCATTGAATTCCACCACGGGGAGAGTTTAGGAACCGTTTAGAAACTAAATACGAGAGGAGGGGGTATGATTACTGTTTTCGACAGAGTAAATGCAGACCTGTTTTGGGCTTGGATAATGCTCTCTAGGGTTATATACAAAACAAACTGAATTAAATTGACAAAATTACAAACTTTGGACCGAAGTGGCAAAAATATCAAACCACATGGACGAAAATGACCATCAACTCAAAATAAAAAAGAGAAAGACAAAAATACCCTTAAACTAACGGCATAATTGGATGCCGTTAGACGAATGGGACGTAATTGACTAATATTTAAAACTATGAGGACTAAATTGACAAAATTACAAATTTTGAATTGAAGTGGCGAAAGTAGCAAACCACGGGGACAAAAATGACCGTTAACTCTTTTATTTAAATATGAAGATTATTCGTATAAAAAAAACTAAACAAACACAAATCTTTTGCTTATATTTGTTCGTTTATTAAATAAACAAACTACTACTTCCGCTCTAACCTAACATAACATACTTAAGTCAACAACTTCAATGGCGAATCGATTATCCACCGTCCTCTGTCTTTCAACACTCCTCATATTCTCTCACTTCATTACACACACCACCTCCATCTCCGACGACGATGACGAAGACCTCAGCTTCCTCGAAGAACCAGAACACACACACACCTCACACCACCACACTTCCGATCCAGATCTTCCCGATTCCGACGAATTCGCCGGCGACGAAGACGACTTCGAACTACCGTCCGATTACAAATACGAAGAAGAACAAGACGAGTTAATTGATGATAAGGACGTCGTCGTTTTGACCGAAGGAAACTGTACTGACGTCATCGAGAGTAACGGTTACGTGATGGTGGAGTTTTACGCTCCGTGGTGTGGACATTGTAAGGCGTTGGCGCCCGAGTACGCGGCTGCGGCTACCGAGTTGAAAGACGAGCCCGTGGTGCTGGCGAAGGTGGATGCGCAAGACGAGAGTGAGCTCGCGGAGACGTATGAGGTGCAAGGCTTCCCCACGGTTTTGTTTTTTTGTTGATGGTGTGCATAAGCCGTATTTAGGGCCACGTACTAAGTGAGTGTCGATTGTCTAGTATCGGTTTTGAATTGGTTAAGTTTATATTGTAATTCGTTGATAATTAATTGGATGTAAACGAGCCTAGCCCGAGCTCAGCTTGTTTCGACCTATGAGAGCTGGCTTGTGAGTTGTTTTTTCAAGCTCAGGCTTGGCTCGTTTATAATTACGTTTTATATATATTTAGAAAACCTTAGATGAGCCGAAGCTTGGCTCGAGATCGTGTAGTACCTTAAGCGTGCCAGACCTCGGCTAGAGCTTGACTGTGTAGTGTAAAAATAATACGTGGAAGTTCAAAAGAGGCAAAACTTAAAACTAAGCAAGGCTCAACGAGCCTAAACGAGCTACCCATACGAGGCTCGGGCTCGATAACTGAACAGGCCTTTTTGGGGCTCGGGCTTGATAACTGAACGGGCCTTTTTGGGGCTCGGGCTCGATAACTGAACGAGCCTTTTTGGGGCTTAGGTTCAGGCTTGAAAAAGCTAGGCTCGGGCTCGATAACTAAACGAGCTTTGTTTGAGGCTCAGGCTTGAACATTTTATCAATCCGAGCTTAAGTAGCTTGTGAACGGCTTGGCTCATTTGCACCCCTAGATATCACATTAAATTTGTATGTTGAGTAATAATATTGTTTCTGAATTCATCTATTGCTGTAGCATAACACTTAAATCTGTGGTTTTTCAAAGAATTTGGAGAATGCTTAATTGTAATATCAAAAGATTATGAATCCAACCTTAATTCAATGGTCTGAATCATGGGTGGTGTTTATGATCAATGAATTTGAGTTGTTTTTTTGATGTATTATAATCTAGAGATGCTATAGTAACTTGGATCAAGAAGAAAACTGGACCTGGTGTGTACAACATAACGACTGAAGAAGATGCAGAGAAAGTTCTTACATCCGAAGACAGAGTTGTTTTGGCCTTCCTTGACTCTTTGGTGGTATTATTTATAACTGATAACCGCCATATTATCTTGCAACATTTGTTTTCTATCTAGAAATACTTCACAAACGATATCAAACTGTTACACTTCTAGCTTTGAGACTTTGACCCTCAAAATCAAGATATTATTCTTTATATCGAGTTGTTCTGTTATCAGGGTACAGAAAGTGAGGAGCTTGTTGCAGCTTCAAGGCTTGATGATGATGTCAACTTTTATCAAACTGTAAACCCTAATGTGGCCAAGCTTCTTCATATAAATCCTGATGTTAAACGTCCCGCTTTGGTCTTGCTAAAGAAGGATGCTGAGAAAGTGACCCATTATGGTCAGTTTTTCACTCATTGCTGCACTTATGGCATCTGTTTTTTTCTATCTTTTCATTGGTTCTAAACTTCTAATTTATATATAGATGGTGAATTTGAAAAGTCATCAATTAAGGAGTTTGTTTTTGCAAACAAACTTCCCTTGGTGACAACTTTTTCAAGTGAAACTGGAACTTTGATCTTTGAAAGCCCAATAAAGAAACAGGTATAAAATACAGTTACAGACTTACAGTATATGTATTGATCAGCATAATATTGCTATAAACTGTACTTTTTGTTGTCAGATTTTGTTATTTGCCACTTCAAAGGGTTTAAGTAAGGTTGCACAAACATTGAGGATGCTGCAAAGTTATTTAAGGGAAAGGTATTTGAAATTAGCAATTATTTAAATATCAAAATAGTTACTCCTGAGAGATTTAGTAATATCACATTATTTATTGGGCAGCTTATTTTTGTATATGTTCAAATGGATAACGAAGATGTTGGGAAGCCCGTTGCAGATTATTTTGGCGTTACAGGAGATGCTCCACAAGTAACACCTGTTTTAACTTTTTATCACTTTTCACAAATTGAAGTACCATTAATAGAAGTATTTACCGATTGTTTTAACTAGGTTATTGGATATACCAGAAATGATGATGGTAGGAAGTTTGTATTTGACCAAGATTTAACCGTTGAAAACCTTAAGGTTTTCGGTGAGGACTTTTTGGAAGACAAGCTTAAACCTTTGTACAAGTCGGATCCCATTCCCGAGCATGTATTTTGTTTGTTCCCTTTTCAATTATTGTCTATTAGTTTTTTTTTAAAAGAGTTGACTTATTATTGGTCCATTGTTGATGATACAGAATGACGGTGATGTTAAAATAGTAGTTGGGAATAACTTTGATGAAATTGTCTTGGATGAATCTAAAGATGTTCTACTAGAGGTACTTTTAAAATTGAAAAAGAAATTTATTTTGCATCGATTATGAATTATTATTATTATTATTATTATTATTATTATTATTATTGTTGTGCAGATCTATGCACCATGGTGTGGGCATTGTCAAGCTCTGGAACCGACATATAACAAGCTAGCGATGCATTTACGTGATGTTGATTCATTGGTAATAGCAAAGATGGATGGAAGTACGAATGAACATCCCCGTGCAAAGGTTAGTATAGTCCCTTTTGCTCAAATTTGAATCTTTTGATATTATTACTCCAAACATGTTTAATGATTTTGGATCTTGTGTTTTACAGGCCGATGGGTACCCCACAATTCTTTTCTACCCAGCGGGAAACAAAAGCTCGGATCCTGTAAGTGATATATATATACATACATAAATATATATGTGTGTGTATAAAATCTGTCTATACACTCTAATAAAGGGCTACAAGTTTTGCCACTTGTCACTCCTACATTAAACCTCACCTTTTTTAACAAATTTATAATAGTAAAACTAGACGGGTGCCCGCGCGATGCAGCGGGTGTTTGAACCTGTTAATCACGTAACAAATATAAGTGTCTATGGTTCGGTGAAAACCTTGAAATCGTTTAAACCGGTCATTGGTTTGACTTCTTTTTTCTTTTTCTTATTTTACTTTCGGTTTGATGGTTGGTTTCAAAATTTTCAAAACGTAGTGAACGGTTTGTTCGCGGTTTATACTGGCAATCGGCCATATGAAACCAGACCAGACTGTAAATGTTGAATGCATTTTAATGTTTTTAATTATTAATTATTAGATATTTTTTGTAGTATATATTAGATATAATTAAAATTTAATTGAACACAATTTTTTTATTACAAATAACTTGGCTATACAATTTCAAATTAACCTAACTGCAGAATAATTCATTTTGTGATCTTTGTTATTATTTCACGTCCTAGATCTTCCATTAATATTTACCATTTATGTGGCTAAAATTATCATTATTTATGATCCTCTCAAGTATCATATTATGTTTGTGCTTAGTTAAAATTAATGGTACATTTAAATTAATAATTATTTTAAATGAGAGCGTCCTACGACCAAGGGTGGTGCGATGTGCCCATCGCGTAGTACCACCTATGTAAGGATCCAGACACACGTATACCACAGCCTGAGGGCTAGGTTTATACCCTTATTTATAACGGTTTTAGGAACACGTAGTTCCTTGTAAACAATTTCATATAACATGTTTGACTCGTTTGAAAACAAGTTTATAAAAGTTTGGGGCGTATTCACCTTGTCGCTTTGGGATCGGCTTCACTCACCGTCCGAGGGTCTTTCCCTTATTTATCTCGCACCTATAGTACGAGTATAAACATTTATTAGTCGGATACACAATCCGGCTTAAGACCTTTAGTCTTATTTTATATCTCAACCTCGATAAACCTTTAGTTCATTTTCTTTTACTTAAAAACCTTTAGTTTAAAAGTAATTTATAAACCTTTAGTTTATATAAAAACCCGACGTTTCTTCTTCTCTAAGAAATGTATTATTTTTCTTTTATTATTTAAGAATACTCATTATTGCTTAAATAATATTTTCATAACAAAGAATATACGTATATACTTACACTCATATATACATATTCACAATTCATTCTTTCATTTATTATTTTATTCCTTTCTTTGTTATGTTTATATCTTTTTTATCGAGGTATCGAGTATAACCTCGACTTAAGGCTTAAGCCTTGAATATAATATTATATTATATTGATGTGTCGTTACGTCTAACCTTATTGGCGTATTGGAAACCCTAGGAACTCGAGCAACACTTCAACGCCGCTTCACTTTTCTCGATACGCAAATCACTGAACGCCAATCTTCAACACTTGTTGGCACATTTCTCGAGACTCATCGTCATAATAACAATGCCTTCTTGATTGAGTGTGGGTGGAGGGTGGCATGAACTTCGAGGAAACGTTGGTACACAAACGAGATATCGGGCACGCTTATCGAGGAAAATCGTTAATATGAACTTGGAATTCTAGTGAGAGGTTAGAGAGAGAGTTGTATGTGTGAAATGTGGTGTGGATAGACTAAACCCGTAGCCTCCTATTTATAGGCAAATTTTGGATCCCATCGCGGTACACGATGGGTCCCTGCGCTGATCTATCGCGTATCGCGATATAGGTCTGTCGAATCACAGGGTAGGTCTGCCACGTGGCGACACGTGGCAGCAGTGTTGCCACGTGGTGACACGTGGCAGCAGGTGGTGCCACCGTGTGCCACGTGGCACACGTGTCACGCTGTGTCAGAAGCCTCATCGCGGTACGCGATGGGCTTATCCTTTTGTCCATCGCGTATCGCGATAGGACAAGAAATCACAATTTTCATTTTAAACACTAAGGTTTGGAATTTGGCATTTTCAGTCCTTTAACTTTGAAAAATTGACATTTTGAACTTGAAAATTTCACGGTGTTACATTGATGGAATATATTTCCTTAAGCTTGAAGCTTAATGCTTCGGGGAGTTTAAATCCTTCGGGATTTTCATATAAATGTTACACCCCAACCTACGGCGGAATATGCCGCGGCGCAACTGATTGCACAGTATCTCCCAAGACACTATAAATATTAACGTGACAGCAACTAATTATTTAAAATTCATATAATCAAAATACATTACAAAATCCATATAAAAGATTATCCAAATAAATTGCTTATTTCTTCAACAATTTAAAGTATAACTAAATGCTAACTTTGCGACTGAAAATTTCGGCTAGTAAATTTGCGATTCTTATGTGACCAAATTAAGTTTCACTTTATTACTTTTACAATTTTTAAGAAAACTAGCGACCATATTTGCAACCAAAGCATTTTCGATCGCTACATTTTCTACTTATTAACAATCGAAAAAAAATTGGTTGTTAATTTTGAAAACGAACAATTTTAAACGTTAAATTTACGATCGTCTGTCAACTTTTGCTATATTATTTTTGAATATTTTAAAAGTAGCGACCATATTTACAACCAAAACAAGTTCGGTTGCCACATTTGCAACCGATACAACGACCGGAAAAGTCAGTTGCGAACTTTGCGACCGATTTGGTTTTGGTTGCTAATTTTGCGACTAAAAACTTTTGGTTGGTGAATTTGCGACCGTTTTGTCGACCAAATTAATTTTAATTTATTATTTATTTTATTTTATTAAACATAATGACCAATTTGCAACTGAAACGATTTCGGTCACCAAATTTGCAACCGATTTACGACCGAAAAACTTCGGTTGCTAATTTTGCGACCGATTTTGCTTCGGTTGCTAATTTGGCAACCGATTTTGTTTTGGTTTCAAATTTTGCGATGTCACACCCTCAAAATCCACTAACGGAGTTTTACCGTCAGAGGGTGTGAACTGGCAGGATCGGAATCATTAGTTATAATCAAACCAAAGAAAAACGTTTAAATGTAAATAAGTGCGGAAGCGTAAAACCTTAATTCAAAAGTTGCGTCACGCAGGACGACATAAAACCAAATGTAACTGTTAAAATTAAGTTTGCAGAATAAAGATGTTTTCAATTAATGCATGCTCCTAAACCGCGCGCCCGCCTCGGCTACCTGAGAATAACATACTAAAAGTGTCAACACAAGGTTGGTGAGTTCACAAGTTAAATAAGATAAATCGTTTAGCGTTTTGCGTAACCTCGTTACGGCGTTTCAGTGTTGCGTAACCCCGTTACGACGTTTAAGTGTTGCGTAACCCCGTTACGACGTTTAAGTGTTGCGTAACCCCGTTACGACGTTTAAGTGTTGCGTAACCCCGTTACGACGTTTAAGTGTTGCATTACCAGATAGTGTTATGTCAAATTATATATCGATAGGTAGCTAATCTATACAACAAGTATCGCTAAGTGGTTCGCGACCGAAGCTGACTGTTTATCAAGTGCCCGTCACCAGGTCAATCCAGACCATGGTAAGTGTTAGCCAAAATTACACCCACTCAACCTCCAGTTGAGCTTAGCGTCGGGTGGGGTTTGTCAAACTCAGTAGTACTACTCAACAGTGACTCGCTATTCCAAATATTAACCGGTCCGATGTGTGGGACTTCAAATGTTACGTTTGCCGCTTAGCCTTTACAAGTGATATATAATTTATAACAAAATCTTAAATATGCGTTTATCTCAGAAAATACGTTTATCGGAGTATGTTATCTCCCCCAAGTGAAAAACGTTTGAAAACAGTTCAAAGAGCGGGGTAAGTGAAACTCACTGTTTGCGAAGAATATCCCGATATAGATCACCAAGTGATGCGCGTCGTAGAAACTCTCTAGCGTTCTAAATAACAAAGAGATTTTCTAAGTATCGGTACGTTTAACGAGTCTCTAGACTCGGCACATAATACCTATGCACGTAACGGATTTCGTGTTTCGTTTGTGAATCGTGTGTGACTTAAACAAGTACAATTGTGATACGATACATGAGTGAGCAATTACTTTCGTGTCACGTACTAATAACATACTTTACTAGCAATTATCCCCGTAAGGGCATTTTGGTCAACAAACAAAATTAACTAACCATTATTCCCCATAAGGGCAATTTGGTCAATTCATGGCAATCAATTAGCAACTATTCCCCGCAAGGGTATTTTGGTCAAAAAAATAACAAATATACAAAAACTATCATATTTCATGCATTTTTACACAACTCAGCAGTTAGTTTCATTATGACAGAATTTCTACTTGAAAGATTGTACTATTTCACCGATCATAACGTCTCAATTAATTCACCAAAAATCACCACAGAAGCATACATATCTTAGGTTTCCAGAACATATTTTATCTTATTTTTATTCCACATATTTTTCTTATAATGACCAAAACATTACAGCAAACTCATATCAGTCAGATTCATGCGCAACAGAATGTTATTTGCAATTCCCGTTAAACGAAAAATCCAATAAATGCAAGACCACTTGGGTTAGGTTCCTAACTCAATAAGTCAACTTCCAGAAGTGGAACCAACCCAATTGGCCACGTAGATCACGAGATATAACATTTACAAAACAACCTAACAGCAGGTCTAACAACTCAGCTTTGCACCACGTTTTTGTAAAATCATAAAAGTTAACTTTCACACGTCCAAAAATTACAAATTTATATTCTTTAGAAACTAGACTCAACCTAGTTTACTGTAGTATCAATTATCTCATTCATTTACCACTTTTACATCCCGTTACAGTCATTCAATCATCAACAACACAATCTGTCCAGAAACTGTTTTCATCCAAACTCAACAATTTAACTATCTATAGATCACAAATCATTCATAGAACATTCTAGACATCATAACTCCTATCAATCATACCATACATACATAGTTAGGGTTTTACTTGATATCAAACTCAAAGACAACAATAATCATGCAACAATATCAAATCTAGTTATCAATCATCATCAATTAAATCAAGAATCACATGAATATCATAATACCAAGAAATCAGCCATAAAGGTTTACAATTAACCCAATAAAACTAACAATTAAACATAGAGGATACATAGAATAGTTGTGTATACCTTCCTAGCACCTTAATCTTCAATCAAACTTGAAAGATCTTGATTGTGTGTGTGTGTATTAATCGATCTCAAGGAAATAAAGGGAGGGGATGGCTGCCGATTTTAGTAGGGGAATAGGTAGGAGGTTAGGGTTTAGGTTTACCATGTATTTATAAAGGAATATGTTACACTTTGGCCCCTCAACTCCTAAGTATTACTTTTTCTAGAACATTCTATCATAACTTGCACATTAAGTTAACATTAAGTATTACTTTTTCTAGAACATTCTATCATAACTTGCACATTAAATTAACATGACAATAATATTATCACATAACACATAATCCTAACACATAATTATCACATAATTAGTGTTTTAGTGTTTTTCGTTTATTCATCAATCGTTTGCGTTTCGGTGCAAATCCCGAAAGACTACTACACATGTAGTAAGTGTTAAGCGTCATTTAAACCCTAGTTTAAATGTAATGAGGTTTGCGTTTAGATTCAATAATCTAAAGTTTGAATTGACGGAGTTGCGTTAACGGAGTTAACCTGAAATTGACGATTGTCACATGCGACCATTTTGATTTCGGTCACAAATAACGGTCGCTAATTTTGCAACCATTGTGGTCGGTCGCAAAATTCGATCGCTTTTGCCCATTTGTGCAGTAGTGCTAGATGAGGATGGCCCGATCGCCAAACAATAAAAATAAACACATAACCATATAGCATGTCATCGATGAACAATAAATCCATAAACGCATAATATCGAATTATGGTTGATGAGGTATATATGTAAATAAATAAACTTTTAATAAATTGGGTACGCATGTTACCCCCAAAAAGTAAAAGATGAAAAAGATGGGTGTGAATTACTCATCTTGAATTTGATGAGTTGAAAGATTAAGATCTTGGTTAAGCTTGGGTGAGTCATAATGAATAATCCCTAAACAAGTAAATAGAGCTTCTTTAGCATATGTTTAAAAAATAAAGGTCAAAGAAAAAGATATGTATAAAAATAAGATAACTAGAATTTGAAAAGAAATAAGGAAAACAAAATGAGTTTTGGACATATTTCTGCCACCGATTGCATAAATGTTTTAAAATATAAACAAATTCTCTAAATTATAAAAATCTTCAATCAACTAAACTATCATGTAAGAACAAGTATTCATTAGAAAGTTTGCCTAGATTCGGACCCAAGATGGGCTAAAATAACCGGTCTTCACTTAGGGTACATGTCACACCCTGCCGTGGGGGCTAGTCGTTTTATGGACAAATTGGTACCAATGTGAACAGCGGAATTTTATTGATAAAGATAAGCTACAACGTTTGTACTATGTATTTAAAACAAGGTGTAACTACACAACTATCTCTTCTCTTCTCTGACACTGCTGCAATCCCTGTTGGGTTCTACTAATCTCATTGGCATCTAATCTTCTTTGTTCTTGCTCGACTTACGCCTCTATCTTTAGTCATGCTCTTTACAATGCTAATCCAAATCACTATCCACAAGATACCTGAATACATGCTAAAAAGTGTCAACTAAAAAGTTGGTGAGTTCGTGAGTTTAGCTCACATACATATAAAATAGTTCATTTATAAAAGCACGCAAGTTTGCGTGTATGTAAGTATAAAGCATGGTGCACATCAATCAAGTCCACAATCAAACCTGCAACTAACATAAGTATCCCCAACTCATACTAGAAGTTAAACACTCCCGGATTATCACCCTGCTAAAAGCAATAATCAAACACGTAGGTTATATGCCGCAACGATCCGCAGATCTCAGTGTGGTTTACCCAACATAGGGTCGCTGTGCGTGGGGGTCTCCCAAATAGTACTACCCATACAAGCCTTCGGCCCATTCCTTCGGGCTAATGATTGTGTAAAAGTTGGGACAAAAATTTAGCACTAAAACACATCTTGATAAACATCACACCATATGTAAAACTAGCATGTATCAAGCCAAAAAAAGTTTAAGTAAAAAGGGCAGCACGAAACTCACCTCAGTCCGTATGCAATATGTATATGAAAGATAATCAATGAGCTTGAACTATGCTAGAAATCACCAAGTACGCCTAGTATATATATTAATCAACAATAAGTTATCGAAAAACAATGTAAAATTCACTATTGGTATTGTGTGCTAGTTAATTCTGTGTTTTCCAACGTATTTGGTTCTTGATGAGTAAAGTTTTCTTTTATGGGAAGTTTGTACCTAAATAACTTAATAAGATTAATGTTTTGTGTTTACGTATATAATTCAGCTTCCGAGATTTTTAGTTACCTTGGTTCATGTGTCGGTTTCGATAAAGTTTCTATTTTTGGAAAGTTCGGTTTTCAGTTAGGCTTCGGGTTACCATATGACCATAGAATTTGTATACATTTCATTGATATCAAAAGTCTAATGATACATATTTAAACAACCATGTCCTGTGTTTACAAACGTTGACAATACCGGTTATCAATGGTGTTGTCGGTTTTTAACGAAATGTCTTGAAAGAATAGTTTAAATAAACGAATACTTTTGTAACTGAAACTTGTCATTTCCAGAATTATATATATCATAAAAATGAGTTATTTTCAGGTCTGATATCTCAGAAATTTTTGGGTTGTACGGTTTTAGTCCTCGTACCTTCGTTTAACGTTTATTTTGGCAAAAACCGAGTTAAAGGCTTAGACAGTGTTTGTAAACTAAGTAAAACACTAAAATTATGATTTTATTGGCTCATACTTGCTGTTAAAAATTAGAAACTTCATAGCTTTATATTTTTCAATTGCTTGTTCGGGTTATGCCGGTTTTAACGTCACTTGCGTTTAAACGCTATTTCTTAATAAAAAGGGTGTTGTAAATATCAATAATGGTTTATAACATAATAATAAATTATTTTAATTATAAATACTGGAAAATATCCATTTTATATATTTGAAGTCTTTTAGTCTTTAAAAGCTGGCCCGCTCGTCGGTTTTAACGAAACAACAATTTTAAACTTGTAAACGGGCCCTTTTCTAAATCCGCTTACCGTTAAACATTTTGTAACTTACTTATGGCCATTTTAACTCAAAAGTTTCTGTTCTAAAAACATATTCTTGTATTTTCAGTTTTTAAGAATTAACCGGTTTTTCTCTTGTTCCAAAAATGCCCTTGGCCACGTTTATTGATTCAAATCCGGTTTATTTACCACAAAACAGTTTTGGACCTATTTTAATACTTATTAATGATTTATTAAATGTTTCATATTGGTTATAGGGTGCTCGGAACCCTAACAACGGCTTCGGTTCGGTTTGGGCCCGTTAGCACCTTTATGTTAAATTTTTAACAGAACTCATTTTTGGTTAACAAACAAATTAGGACATGCTATAATACATAAAAATAAGTTGTTTAAATATTTCAAGAATTTTTAAAAATGTTACATTGGGCTGTTGTTTACTCGTACAGACCCGGTTTTGGCCCGTTAGGGGCATAATCTGGTTTTAAATGTATGTTTTCACATCAAACAAGTTCGGGTCAGGTTATATGTCATTAGAATAATATATGTGGGACTATTAAAACGGTATCATAACAGCAACTAGACTGCATGGTTCGTTTCTTGATCAAACGAACCACTTATGTGTCGTTTGCGGGTGTTTTAAGGCACGGTTTTATATTACTATTTTAACTTCATCAAAATACTTTTATACAAACAAAATATGATACTTAGTTGCTGGAAAATGTGTGATAAAGTTCAGAGGTTCAATGGTTTTAAAAAGGATTAGTCTTTAAACTAGTTTTCACTTAAACGAGTTACCGAAAGTCTCCAAGTTGATTATGGTTATAAAGGGCTGCACTCAATATGATTTTTACAGCTTCAAACCGGTTATAATCTCCGCATTTTCTGGAATTATTAACAAAGTTACATGATTTAGTTCACATTCCATTGATTTGGTTAAAAAAAAAGAAACAAAAACTTGAGTTTTTGGTTAAGATTTTATGCAGACAAAAGTTTTGTTCTTGCTCGAATTACATGTTGGTAATAACCAGTTTTGATTAAGGTTTTGTGTTGGTTTTGAGCATGGTTAATCAAGGTATTTAGCTGGTTCATTCACAGGTTTAAAACACGGGCTTAAAGCTTAGAATGATACATAAAAAGAAACGAATACAAGCTGCAGTGCCTGGTAACGTTAGGGTTCAAGAGTAGGATCGGGTTCTGATTCATGGACGGTTTAACGAGCAAAAACAGAAACTTCGCCCCGGATTCTTTTCCCTAAATCCACGAGCACAGAGGGACAGAGATTAGTGCTGTCGGGTTCCTTGTGGTTCTTGGCTGGTTCAGTCTCCGGAGAGAAACCAGATAGTATTCTGATGAAAGTTTGTAAATGGGTTTTATGTTGATTAAAGATTGTATATTAGGAAGAGGATTAGATTGCAATGAATTTTAAAGATACTTTGCATGAATTGTAATTGGAGATGGATGTGGATTGGTGGCAGGGGTTGTGGCTCTTGAGAGGAGACCAAAAGAACACGCGGGGAACTGATTGGGGGTTGAGATTTGATGATCAGATGATATCTTTTGTTTTCTTAAATATTTGTTGTTTTTGATCCATTTAAAATAATATGTTTTATATATACATTATATAGGTAACATGTTTTTATATATAATCCATGAGTTTATATATGTAGGCGATAATACATATCACAATTCTTGTTTATCGATCTTTGTTTCGTTTGGTTTGGTGACCGGACGGTAATATAAGAAATTGCTTGATGTTTGGATTATATATTTTAGATACCCAGGAAAATTAACTAGTTATGGAATGACTCGTATAATTTGTGTAGTTATCGGATTCGATTCCTTCCGGGCTAAATGACTCTCGGTTTCATTTGATTAATTTGGGTCGAGCCCGTGATATAAAACATGATATTATCATGGGGCTTACCCCTGTCTCTATTGGTTTCAACATAATTCTTGGGTCGCGCCAATTAGTTATTATCTCCTCGGTTTGGGCCAACCCTATTAATGTACAGTTCTCTTCGACTATTCGACCAACTTCACACTTAGCCTCTAACGATAAATCTTCTTAAAAAAAAAATTTCTAGTCCTATTTTTAGGGTTGTTACAGTACATATATGAGCACTAATTTTGAAATAACGATTGTGAAACCATACGAAAGAATAAAAATACAAATAAATAGTCATTAGAACCGTAACTCAATAAAGTTAATGATAGGGGTTGGCCTTGCATCATTTCAGTTTTTTATGACCAATGTATGGATCAATCTTTGAAGACCATTCTTGCTGTCAAATCTAAAACATTGAAAATAAGAATTTTGTTGATGTTTTGGAATGGATTTTAATGAAGGAAAATTATGAAATACTTGTGGTATGATGAATACAATATGTTTGATCATATATCATCAAAATCATTATGGTTCTTAAGTCAAAATAAATTAAACACAACAAAAATTCAAGAATTCAAGAACTTGTTAAGGTGTTATCAATAAAACAAAAGGAAAGTAGAACATAAATTAAAACTTACGTGAAAGTTTTTTTTCAGGAAGAGAAGTGAAGATTAATGAGCAAGAGGAGGGTGTGTTTATAGTTAAGTTAGGATTAAAATCCTAACTTGATAAGAAAGTTTAGAGGTCATAATAGGGAAAAGTTTGAATAATAATAATAATAATAATGTAAATAGAGTTTAACTTTTATAAATTACAGAAAGCATCCTATAATTACAATAATAAAATAAATTGATCTTTCAAGAACTATATATTGTAGTAAATTAATTTATTTGAAAATAGTATAAAATAAGTTTGGTTTTTTAACGGGTCGGGTTTTCGGGTTAAAAAATTGCTGAATGTTACATATGTCACTGTCTAGTGATCCATACAAGTAAGTTGTGACAACTTACATAAGACACATTTCTAAATTTTTAGAGACTGCTAAGCTGATTAAATATCTAAAGGTTATCGCATCCATAATAAGGGAATATGTTTCCTCAAAGGCCTTTGTGAAAAATCTTGAGCTACAAGTCTAGATTTGTATCTTGTAACTTCATTTCTCTCATTTCACTTTCGTAAAAAACTCGTGTTAAACAACACGTTTCGTTACAATTTTAATGTATATTCACTAATTATATATACATATATATATATATACTAGACGGGTGCCCGCGTGATGCGCGGGAAACCCGAACTTTGGTAATCTCACTACAAGTTTACGTGTGTCCATTGTTCGATTTGAAACCGTGAAAACCGGACATTGGTTTAATTTAATGATTGATTTTTTTTCTTTAACTTTTGGCCAGTCGATTTCAATTTTCAACGGGATGGTTTCGGTTTTCGACGACAAAAAAATGTTACTTAGAGTTTGGCTCACAGTGTAATTTAAAAACCATTAAAACCATACCGCAAACACCCATACGTAAAATGTTGTTTTTTTAACTAAAAAAACTATAACAATATGATACTCAAACTAAAGATAATAAAATGCTCGTTTTTATGGTACAATCCGTTTTAAAAAATATAATGTATAAAAAAGTTATGACCGTTTAATTTATGTGGGAAAGTTGGGTTAAGTGAAAATAAAAAGTGTATATAGGTAAAAGATTAAGGGTCAAAGTTATAATTAATATTTAAATTTACAAAGTGTGCTTAAAGTTAAAGGAGCAAAATTGTAACTATGTTTAATGATTTGAAATTGCACGTGATATTTTTCCTTTAAAAGACTATATTGTCCTTTTCAACATGCTTTGTTGGGTTGTAAGTTATGTATTAAATTTTGTATTTTAATTAAAAACAAATGTTTTAATTTGCCCATCTTTCCCTCATTATATATATATATATATATATATATATATATATATAGGATGGGTATCATTGCGGAACCCTTAAATTATTTAAAAATTTGAAGGAACTCTTAAAAACTAACGTTTTTTATAAATTTTTTTTGTATGTTAGTGTTATTTGAGTGTAGTTTTATCACTATTTATATATATATATATATATATATTTACGATTACAATTATGAAAATTAGTTTTTACACATATCTAATTTTTTTTTTGCATATATGTAAATTTGTTATTACATAAATTTTACACATATGTAAACTTGTGATTTATATATGTAATAAAAAATTTATATATAAATATGGTAAAACTAGTCTCAAACAATGTTAATATATGAAAAAAAATTAAAAATTGTTTAGTTCTTATGAGTTCCTAGAAGTTCTTAGCTTTTTTGGAGTTCTTAACTAATACTCACCATATATATATATATAAATATATATATATATTAAAAACTAACATACGGTTATCTCACGAAATTTAGTGTTCATGAACAATTTTAAGTTATGTTTTTACGTATATACAAGACAATGTGTGTTATAAATTATAATTTAACAAGAATTAACACAAGATTTGTGCTAAAACTTCATAACTTCAGAAATTGGGTAAAGAGAAAAAGTAGTGAAATGCATTACTTATAAATGTGTATATATGAGGTGCAATTTCTTCATTATATTGAGATATTATTTATACTATAAAAGATTAACTTTTTCTCTTGACAATGTTAACAATTTGATGAACAAGTAGTGTGGTACAATATCAATAAGTTTTACCAAGAGCTTCACTTGCTTGGTAGATCTAAATAGAAAATCTTGATCTTATAAAAATATATATCCGTAACAAGAAGTCTTTTAAGACAAAAAAAAAACACTATCCTTTTATAACACAAAATTATTTTGAAAATAAAATAAAATAAAATAATAATCCGTTTGAATAACAAAAATGATATGTTTCAAAAATCTATCTTGAATTGTAGGAGAACCATTCATTAATCTATAATATATATAAATGAAAACATAAAAATCCTATGTGTCGCGATGTGGTCGCTTCCATTTTTTTGGAGTCATCAGATTTGCTTGATTTTTAAATGGAGGCTTCTCATGCATTTAATCCGAACTCATGGTATGGGTCTTACCAAACCCAGATATTCCTTAAACGGGTTATAACATCTCATTAAATTAAAAGTTACTTTCACCAAATTATTGATGTAAAAATCCTATAAAATAGGATATAATAAAAATTAATATCTTATTTATTTTAAAAAATATATATATATTATTTAAATTAAAAAACCAATTGATAGTAAAAAAAATAAACGGATCTTGGGTCTCATTTAACCATAAGTATATTATTAACTTTCATAAATATTATTTATAATTCAAAAAACCAATTTTATAGTAAAAAAAATAAACGGGCCTTGCGTCTCATCAAAACCATATAGCTTTTAAACCGGGTTATAACATCTCATTTATTTGTGAAACAATTTATCATCAAACCATAAGTATATTATTAACTTTCATACAATAAAAAAATATAAATTCAAAAAATAAATAAATATTAGAACAAACAATATAAAACAACCCCCGTAACACGGGGGATAAAAACTAGTTTAATATAAATACTTTAAATAAAATTTCCGTACAGAAAGAAACGAAACATAATTATTGCATTTATTATAATATAAATAAATAATTACAAAAAAAAATAGAACAAAGGAAGATTAGTTTTTGAAGCAATTGGGCCCTCGCATGAGAAAGAAATGGAAGATTAATAAGGTTAAGAGCTGGGAATGACATCGTGACAACACGGAAATCCGGTTAATTTGTACCGGAATTCAAGGCAATATATTTTTAAAGTGGATTTTCGCTTTAAAAAAAACTAAAAATGATTAATTCATCTTTGCACACAACAAATAAATGTGAGCTTTTTTTGGCCTTTTTGTCATAGATTTCCCGTTAAGGTCTTAGTTGTGGGATAAGTGCACACTGGTGCTGATAGGATTAAATTATGATAGGATTAGATTATCTACAATGCTAATGAAGCCCTTAGTGTCCGGTCAGAGTTAGCTGTCAATTATATACTTACAAATCTATAAAAAAAACCTCTAAAACTATCACCAATACTAAGAGCGTCCTTAAGGGCCCTTAACTGCCTAGTGAGTTGTCACATCATATATTTATAAATTCTTAAAAAACTTAATTTCACCTCCAACTATGAAAACACCCTTACATATCCATATATTTTCCAAATCATCACCTATTTTTTCTTTAAATCTAATTACTTGTATTATATTAATCTAGTTAGTGATTAATAATCAATAAAAATAAATAAGTAAACTTGGTAAACATATTTATGAGAAACAAAAGATTTATCCTTGAATTATGTTTTTATTAAAAAATTGGAAGAATACTTGTGGTATATTACGGCTGAAGAAAGATTATAAACAAATAAAGAAAAACACAAAAAAGAAAACTCAAATGATGGCACAAGAACTGAAAAAGTAAAGGCCTTCCAAACGAACTTCTCATCCAGATTCCCACCTTTGGATATCCTCCAATGCATTTGAAAGTTGGATGTCATCCACATCATTTCAGGCGGCAGGATTTTACGCGCATTGATCGAGGATTATCTTACACATAAACTCCTGATGGCGGATAGGTTTGTGAATGTTCTTGTAGATATGGTATTTGAAGGATGTAATACTTACCATATTTTTCAGGAGACTAAATTCCTGACAAAATAGATTGAGAGGTGGTAACACAGACGGGTACTTTGTTTAGTGGCTTTGAAGTACAATAAGGGTATATTTAATACATAGTTGTATACTAGGTGTATATTATTTATTTATGCACAAATTTTAAATTCAGATGAAACGTCTCCACAAGTTTCTCCTTATAACAGGCTACAGGTGGTCTTTAATATACATTTTTTTTATTATAATTAGTTTATATAACAATATATTTATTTTTTTATTGATGGATATTGATGAGGGGAGACAAGCAATATAGATGATGAAGTATATCAACAATATCATAGGATTACAGATTTGGTAGCCAGGAATACACGTTCACAACACATATATACAATACACTATATATAATGTTTGTTGATGTAGTTTAAATCGCCCTTGTGTATGTTCTTGTCGATCCCATGGTTCCTACTCCCGTGCATGTGGATCCTCCTACCCACTCATGATTCCTATTGATCTTGTGCATATGCATCTTCTTACCTTAACCGTTCCTCCTACCTTACTCGGGTCAATTAATGTTGCTGAGACTATGGATCCTACCACATCAACCGTGCCAGCTGCTAAGAACGTGGATCCTACTGTCACACCGCAACTGACAACGTAATACACGTCGGGGCGAAAAGGTTGTTCAATAGCACATGATCAACTAAGGTTTCATTTTATTAAATTTTGAAGTAGCAAATTGTTCAAACAAGTAACAAAAGAAACAAAATGTTTCGCTTTATTAAACTAGGTCCAAGACCTAAGTGTTGCAATCATGAATAAAATGCTTATGTGTTAAAAACAAACGTCAATAAAAGATAGTTGGTGAGTAAGAATACGTTTTAACACATTGTATCAATTAAAAATGTAAAGAATTCATATGTCAAGCAATTATCAAAGGCATACTTAATTATAAATACACTTCAATGGAACCGAGTGACCAATCAAACCTTGTTGACTTGTACTTGACTCTATCACCCCCGCCCCCCCCCCCCCCCCTAAATTGGGGCCAACGAAGGTGGACGGGTCAGACCTATAGAGCTATAATATGCTACCGGACAACTTGATCATAGTCAATGATTGTAAGATGCGCAAAATTGTATCTCACCATGCAAGTTTAAGATAAGAAGCACAAAAATAGCATGCACGACATGTTCATGAAATGTGAAAAATGTAATAATGTAAAAATGTAACATGTTCCACCCCCTAAGTTGTAAAATGAAACATGGGTTATGTAATTCACCCAGTGGCGGCCCAAGGTTTTTAGAGGCCTCAAGCTAACAAAAAAGTTGGGGGCCCTCTCAAAAACCTTTTAATATAAACCATTCTTCCTTACTCATGCTTAGGACCGACAATATTTAACTAAATAGTTTATAGTTGACGTACTTATAATTTTTGTTGCTTTCAAGTTATATTTTTTGTCGTGAAAAAAAAAAACCGTTTACATGAAAATTTTCTTTTCTATCTTTATTTGATACAAACTATTATAATGAAATAATAATTATAATCTCTACTTACAAATTCTTATCAATCAGCAAATGAGCTAAACCGTTTAATAATTCCTAGGTTGTTCATTTGTAAATTCATCATTTTTAGGTTCATTAGTTGTAGGTTAATCCTCATTTGTTAATTTGTTATTATTATAGGATGATCGTCATTTGTAGGTTCATTAAGTCTAGTTTTTGAGGTTGTGAGAATTTTTAAAACATCTTATTATGTGATTCAGTTAAAGCCTCCCTTTTTAGTTTTTATTTTATTTTCACTTTTGATTTTTTACATAACCAAACTTTGTAGGTTCGGTGTCGATTAAATTGAAACAAACAAATAACAATGTTATGTGAAAGCAAATTACCTTAATATTCTGGAAGCAAAATATAATAACAATAGACATATTCTAAAAGATTAAAAATAAAGCAACCAAACTGGAAAGAATTTTCATTATAAAGGCATGTGTAAACTAACCTTAATTGGGGAAATCGAGTCAAACAAACCTTAACTGACTCCGCTTTATTCCATCGATTTCGTGCATGGAGTGTTCCAAGATTGTCGCTACAGTTCCATGCCTCCATCCTTGCTTTAGCAGAACATACATATTAAACCTAATATATAATTTTTTATTTTAAATTTGAGGGCCTTCATATTTTTGAGGCCTAAAGCCCTTGCTTGGCCCAACAAAGCTATTGGACCGGCCCTGAATTCACCTCAAATAAGGAACGATAACCTAGCTTAAGAATGTAATTGTTGGAATGTGGTGAAAAATCTCCAAAGATTATCCTAAATGTTTATATGATTACTAGTTTAATAACGAGTTCAAATGGCATGGGAAAATCTATGACTAATAGGGTTTTTAACTTGTTCTTTAAGAAGTCTCTCTAATTAGAGCAAAGTTTGTGGGACTTTGTAAGTGTACGGGCCATTAAACTTCACTGCTTTGCGCGCCCGCTTTTTTCTAATATTCATTTTAAGCACATTTCTGTCCTAGAAATCTTTATTTTCTGCTTTAGGACCTGAAATAGCATTATAATGCGAAACATTAACGTATTTTAAACATATTCAGACTAGACTAGACTAGACTGAAATAACCTTAAATATGGGCGTAATCATATAGAAAACCATGTGTTCCTTCGGACACATCATCAGGATATTGCAAAGTTGAGTCAGTAGTACAGCGGTGGCCTTAATTTCTAGTGTTAATGGTGTGATGGAAGTTAGCGTTGCTAAAAGGGGAGTTTCAAGCATGTTGATAGGGATTTTTTTTCTCTTTATAACTTTAACTTTAGTACTTATAATTTTACACAAATGATCCATGGAAATAGAAGTATACTTAATTACAACAATAGTCCTTTTTGTTATAAAAGGGTATTTTAGTCATTTCAACTTAAATTATGTAAAAAGTTAACAAAAGTTAGTTAATACGTAAACTTGTTATACAACTAAAACACAAGACCCAAACTTGTAACTTTTAAAAGTTAATATCTAACATGCTACTTTGCACAAATCACAGGGACCATCTGTGTACTTAAACAAAGATATATTATATATTTATTGAAAAAGAAAACTTTCACATCAATATTAGATTTCAATTTTTTTTTAAAAAGGCTCTCACTTACTTTCACAACATCAAACCTTCACAATTAGTGCATGTGAGATAGCTACTTCTAAAAATTGGTCTAACGCAACCTTTATTTTATAACAAATGAAATTGCATTAAACTTAAAGCAACATTTTTGTTACATAATGCAACATTTAAAACAGTTGCATTATGTAATAAAAATGTTGCATTAGGTATAATGCAACTTTTTTTATAAATAAAATGTTGCTTAATTACAACAATAGCAACCTTTTTGTTACATAATGCAACATTTAAAACAGTTGCATTATGTAATAAAAATGTTGCATTAGGTATAATGCAACTTTTTTTATAAAATAAAGGTTGTGTTAGTCTAAATTTTTTTATAAAGGGAGGGGGGGGGGGGAGACAAGGTTTTGAAGAAATAAACCTCCTTCATGGCACCAACAAAACTTAAGTTGTGGGTGATCTATGTTTGAATGGTAACCAAGTGTTTGTGAATAACTTATTATAAAACAGTCTCTTAGTATAGACGTCCTCTCTTGGAATACAGAAATCTCGTACACATTGACACTTTTTAGAGTTCAAAGATTTCCACACATCCCACCATAGAGAGAGACACGATTTGACTGCATTAAACCATATGGACACCATTTCCACAAAAAATAATAATAATAGTAATAATAATAATAATAATAGTTTTTAAAAAAAATCTTTACCCTTTCTCTCTTTCTCTCTGATCATTTATATGTATATAAATATGCAAATCTACACACTTAATCGATATTCAGAAATGGGAGTAGATGAAGATGAAAGTATCACCAACATACCCAGCAGAATCAGCAAGACAAGCGGCTGCACCAGTACTGGTGGTTGCGGCGGCAGTAGTACATGCGGTGATGGGCATGTGGAAGATAACAGAACATTTAAAGAGAAGTGTAGTCATATAGCAAAGGAAAAAAGAGCTAAATTCTACATAATAAGGCGTTGTATAAGTATGCTTGTATGTTGGCATGACAGCGGCATATAATTATACCACGTAAAGTCTTTATACTTCTTCTTACACCATCAGGTTTAGAATAAAAAGGCTCATTAATTTCTTCCAAATCTCATATCTGTGTTAATGAATGTTCTTCCGGGTTTAATGTATTAATAAACCGTTAACTAACCACCATGCAAAACAATTGTATTTATAGGATGTTCTCATTTGTTGAATATTTTCCCAAACTAGTGTTAGTGGAAAAACTATTTACCATTTTAATGTTGATTAAAAAATATTTACCAAACTAGCGTTTTCTATTTATTTTGTATTAACCTTTTACTTTTACATTAAGACATTAACAATAACATAATGGTCTTTTTAATTTTCCTATTTAGTTAATCAATTATCAATTTACGTATCATATGTTTTATATATTTTTATGCTAGTAATTCAATATCGTTTGTTTTATATTATTTTTTTCTCAGCCATCCTTATTTTACTAAATCAGATTTGAAAATTTTCTTTTGTTTTCATTTATTTATTTATTTTTTTCAATTATCAATTTAGTTTTCATTTCTCAGCCATCCTTATCGTTAGTTTTATATTATTTATTTCTTACTAAATCAGATATGAAATTTAGTTTTTATAATTAATAATATATTTATTTTAAAAATGTGTTTTTGAGTATAGTTTTGGTACCATAACGAGCATAACTGATACAAACTTGAGTTCAGGACGAATGTTTGGATCCAACCGAATATATGTCGAATAGACGCCGCAACGCTCGGGTTTTACCGATTTTTGTTGTTTTTTTGTTATAAATATGCTCATTTTGAGAATTTAATTTGGGTTTAATTCCGATACCGTACTGAACCTACCATATACCAATCGTGCTAATGTAAACGCATGGATTTTAACAACGTCGAGTTTTACCCATTTTTTAAGTTTTAAATATGTTCATTTTATGAAAAATCGGTAAAACCCGGATCTTGGCAGAACCCGAGCAATGCGGCGAGTATTCGACGCGAATTCAATTGATATTTGTTAGGTTCGTTAAGTACCATAACTAAATTCAAAAAACAAAGTCGTAAAATGACAATATTGAATTGATCGGATAAAAAATCATAACCAAGTAAAAAAAGAGTTAAGTGATTGAAAAAACACAAAAAAAAAAAGTTATTACCAAATTTGTAAATAGCGATTTAAAAAAAAAAGAGAAAACAACTAAAAGAAGAAATAATAAGAAAAGATTCATAACTAAAACAATTAAAAAATCAAGTGAAAAGAAAGACGATTTTAGATTAATTGAAAAAAATATTAAAGAAATATGATATAAAAATAGATAATTTATGAATTTAATAAGAAAAGAGTTATATAGATTCTAATATGTTAATGTAAAAGTAAAAGGTTAATACAAAATAAATAGTAAATACTAGTTTGGTAAATACTTTTTAATCAACACCAAAATAGTAAATAGTTTTACCATCAACACTAGTTTGGAAAAAAAATTCCTCATTTGTTTGTAAATAACCAAGATATCTCAACTTTTTTTTTGAAATATAAATCTGGATACCAATTAAACACAATATAAGTTACATTATTTATGTATCCT